>NW_005871238.1:931940-983571 GCF_000147115.1 Myotis lucifugus | reverse complement strand
CTTGCAGTACCCATTTAACAGGACTTGGTTTGTCTAAGAGAGAGAAAACTGAAAGATAAAGGACATTCTTGAACTTTGCTTATATCTCTAGCCCCATTTCCCACTCTACTCCTTGCCTTACACTCTTAGTCTCAGCAACCAAACTGCTTGTAGCTGTATTCTCACAATGCTGGTTTGATCCATTGTTCTTGGTTTTGTTTTATCTCTCTTCCTGGAATTCCAACCCTGCCTGTCTTTTCCCCAAAATACATGTGCGTGCTTTTAAGGTTAAGCATAGTATCCCCTCTTTCAGGAAGTCTTTCCTGATCCCCAGACTGTTTTTTGTTTGTTTGTTTGTTGTTGTTTTTTTTGCTTTCTTTTGGGGGGGTGCTGCTAAAGCATCTAATGCATACATATGCTGTTGAATATATCTGTTTATATGTACAGATTATAAGAAATTTGATTATTATCATTATTTATTCATATTTGAACCAGGGGCTCACATGGAACTCAAGTAATGTATGTTTATTGAAAGAGGATAAACTAAGCTCTAGAAGTGAAAATGTAAGACAGTCAATGGGTCCGGGCTGCCTGTCACTGCTTGAGCCAATTAGGCAGATACAGGGTTGAATCATAAGAGTGTTTATTCCAATAATGCCAGCAGCATGGGAGAGCAGCAGGTCATCCACAAAAATCTGTTTTGTCCCCCACCATAAGCCAGCTGCTTATATTGGGTAGAAAGATGACGATTACGTGGGGAAGTAGATGCAAAATGGGCAGTTTATAGGTAATATGGGTTGGAGCATTTCAAAGGCCTTGGGGTATGCAGAGGGCTGGGGGTTTTCAAAGGGCTGGCACCTCTGGTTTCTGCAACAAGGTTGTAAATTTTTCCATGATGATAGGCAGCTCCTGGATGTGGAGGATGGGCCGCATTTCCAGGGGAGCTCCCAAGTCCCTTATGCAACTCTCAGCCATGTTAGAATGTGTCTTCTTTAATCAGAACAAAACAATCACGGTTAACCGAGCATGATTCATATTTCTTACAATTATAGCTGGTCCCCAATATTCTATTTCTGACCCTAACAAAATTAAAGAACTTTGTAGGATATTAAATATGTCTGGTTTGAATCAGAGGGCTTATAGAGTGAAGTATGGAGAAACAGCATTGAAGGGACAGGTTAGGTGAATGTGGAGGTCTTTGAATGTCAGGCATTGAGACTTTTAAAATATATTTTGCAAGAAGGAAAACTTACCCTTTGTGACAACATGGATGGACCTGGAGACCATTATGCTAACTTAAATAAGCCATTCTGAGAAGGACAAATACCATATGATTTCACTCATATGTGAAATCTAATAAACAAAATTAAATAGTAAGCAAAATAGAGACAGACTCATAGATAGAGAGCAGGCTGGCAGCTGCTGGGGAAGGAGTTGGGAGGCTAACTGGGGGTGGAGGGATTGAACAAAAAAAGAGAGAGAGTAAAACTAATGTACATGGACAACAGTGTGGTGATTGTGGGGAAGAGGTGGGGTGGGGGAGGTGAAGAAGGGTGTTGGGGGGATAAATGGTGATGGACTGAGACTTGGGATGGTGAACATACAATACAGTGTTCAGATGATGTCTCGTGGAATTGTGTACCTGAAACCAGTATAATTTCATTAACCAGTGTCACCTCAATAATTTAATAAAAAGGAAAATATATATATATATATGGTGTCCCAAAAAATGTATACACACTTTGAGTGATTAAAAAGTCAGTGTTGCCCTAACCGGTTTGGCTCAGTGGATAGAGCGTCGGCCTGCGGACTCAAGGGTCCCAGGTTCGATTCCGGTCAAGGGCATGTACCTTGGTTGCGGGCACATCCCCAGTAGAAAGTGTGCAGGAGGCAGCTGATCGATGTTTCTCTCTCATCGATGTTTCTAACTCTCTATCCCTCTCCCTTCCTCTCTGTAAAAAATTAATAAAATATATTTAAAAAAATAAAAAGTCAGTGTCTAAAGAGGACATAAGGAAGGCCAAGAGACATATGAAAACATGCTCAAAATCACTTAATTATCAGAGAGATGCAAATCAAAACGACAATGAGGTACCATCTCACACCTGTCAGAATGACTATCATCAACAAATCAACAAACAACAAGTGCTGGCGAGGATGCAGAAAAAAAGGAACACTCGTGCACTGCTGGTGGGAATGCAGACTGGTGTATCCAGGGTGGAGAAGAGTATGGAGTTTCTTCAAAAAACTAAGAATGGAACTCCCATTTGACCCAGTAATCCCACTTCTAGGAATATATCCGAAGAAACTAGAAACACCAATCAGAAAGGATATATGCACCCCTATGTTCATAGCACCTCAATTTACCATAGCCAAAATTGGAAACAGCCTAAGTGCCCATCAGCAGATGAGTGGATTGAAAAACTGTGGTACATCTACACAATGGAATACTATGCTGCTGTAAAAAGGGAGGAACTCCTACCATTTGCAACAGCATGGATGGACCTGGAGAGTATTATGCTAAGTGAAATAAGCCAGTCAGAGAAAGATAAATATCACATGATCTCACTCATTTGTGGAATATCATGAACAACGTAAACTGATTAACAAAAAAAGATCCAGAGACAGAGAAGCATCAACCAGACCTTTAAACCTCAGTGGGAAGGTAGGGGAGGGTGGGGCAAGGGGGAGAGATCAACCAAAGGACTTCTATGCATGCATATTAGCATAACCAATGGACACAGACACCAGGGGGATGAGGGCATGAGCAGGGCGGGGGCAGGGGGGACAATGGTGGAATAAGGACACATATGTAATACATTAATCAATAAAGAAATAAAAGGAAAAAAAACTCAGTGTTTATTAACATACAGTTCATTTTCAAAATTTAAAAGAATCTACAGAAATGAGTAATTTTTTTTGGTCAACACCTATTTTCAAACTGATGACTCTTCTGGTCCAGGGATTTCTGATAACGCAAAGTAATAGAATGGCAAACATCAAGAATCATTTTGTTCGGTATTTGTGTGCCCTCAATTTATCAACTATTGCTGGCTCTGTGCCATAAGCTTTATCTCTTATGTATCCTCATAGAAAAGCCTAGTGGATAAATGTTCTTTGTCCAAATCCTAATCTGGCTTCACCCATTATTTAAAATCAGTTAAACCCGGAAAGGAATGAAAAAAGCGAGTTATCAGCTGTTAAAATGTGTACACATGCATACACACTTTGAATAATTATAAAGGCAGTGTTTGTACTTCAACTATGTTTTCAAACTTCCAGTATGTTTTAGGATGAATTTCCTTTGTTCAAAGCTTAGTCTGGCTGAAAATAAAGAAACACCAATTGAGCTATCAGCTGTGAAAGTGTAGATACATGTTTTGGAGACACCCTGTATGTATATTGCAAGCAATCGAAAGCCATTAGATAATTTTGAGTGGGTATTAATGCAAAAAATTGCACCTTAATAGTGTGTAGAAAGCATTTAAGCCAAGAAATGATGGGAATAGGAAGTATCATTAATTTATTTAACTGGTAACTTTTGAACACTATTCAGGCATCAGACCTTATTCTGCAATTGTCTTTTCTGTAATAATGGAGCTAAAAGATAAAGGAAATGAGTGTATATATGAATAACCAAGAGGATTTGACAACTGACTACATGGAGGCCACGTTAGAAAGGTCATTAAAGGTGACATTTAGTTTGAGTTAGTTAGTGAAATACCATTATTGACAGATATTGGAACAGCTAAATAAGAGATAGTAAAGGGGCAAATATAAAATGAGTTATAGATATGTTATTTAGAGTATGTGAGAATACTTTTAAGTAGAGATTTCCAGTTGCCACTAAAAATGTAGAACTGGAGTTGGCCATAGATGTGTTATTTAAGTAGAGATTATAATTCAATTATAAGGAAGCACTAGGTACTTGAACAAAAATGCAGGGAATAAGAAGAAACTGGAGGATCACAATTGTTGGATGGGAGAAAAAGAGGATTAATAATACATAATAACTGCCATTTACTAAGTATGTGCCAAAAATATTCTAAGGCATTAATATATTTCATCTCACTTTATCTTTTTAATATTCTTATAAGTTAGGCATTGTTATATCCCACTTTAAAGATGAATAAACTAAAGTTTTAGTGACTTATGCATCTTTTTCAAAGTCATATAGCTAAGTAGGTGGCCAGGCAAAATAGAAAATGCTTTTTAATCAACCATCTAAATTGAGTCATATAACAATTCTCTGAAATAGGTCAATGATGATGAGGATTATTATTACTATTTTAAGACTCATCTGAGGAGTGAGGATATATTTTTTATTGATTTTTAGAGAGAGTGGAAGGAAAAGAGTAAGGGGAGAGAGAGAGGGAGGGAGAATAAGAGAGAGAAACATTGATGTGAGAGAGAGATATCTATTGGTGGCCTCCCACTTGCAACCAGACAGGGGCCTGGGCTAACACTCCAACCACTGAGCACACCGGCCAGGGCTGGAATAGATAGATTAGTCATTACTATTCCCAGTATATACTTAATAACATTTAAGCAAACTTCTAATGATCACTTGATTATTAAATGGTGGAATTAAGTCCTCAAATTACATGCTTCTTTTTCAAAAGCAGTATACTTTCCATTTTCCCAAGCTTTCTTTATATTTTAACTAGAGGCCCAATGCACGAAATTCGTGCAAGAGGAGGCCTTCCTTCCCTCGGCTGCTGGCACCGGCTTCTCTCTGGCACCTGGGACCTGGGCTTCCCTCACAGCTCCACTTCTTCTGATCTAATTAGCATATTATGCTTTTATTATTATAGATTACATAATTCATTGTAAAAATATAATGGGTTTTCTTGTTCATTGTCGTAATACCAAATAAATAAAACAGAAAATAATAAAATAAAAAAAGTAGAGTGAGAGAAGATAATAATATGGGGAAACAGGAGTTCTATTTTTATTATAGAATTGCAAAACTGAATAATATATAATTTTTCAAATAGGGTTAAGAGATAAATATCTTTAGAGGACCTGAAGCAATAAGAGTTGATGTGGAGACAATAAACTGCAAAAAATATTTTAATTTACTTTTCTGAATAATATTGTGTAATATTATAATCCATTTAGGAACCAAAAATTGGAGACATTTTTAAATGAGAACCAATTCTGAAGAAACAAAAATTATTTTTAAAACATAATAACATAATGATGACCTCTAAAAAAAATAAAATGATTTACATTAAAATTAACACATTTTTCCTGTTGGTAAATAAGTTGAGAAAGTTGGCTTCCAAAAAATCTACAGTAAACGTATGAATTTTAGTGATGCAAGTTGAGAAGACTTCAGAAATTGTGTATATAAAGCATCTCTCGGTGTTACTGAGCCCAGGATCTGATAACTGAGCAGTGTTCAGGCAAGCTGGGCAGGGCAGATTAAACCAGTGTGTGAAGAATGTGTCTGCTCAGGGCTGATAGCCATGACCAAATAAAACAGCCCTCCGAATCGCTCCCACTTTTCATTGAAGACGTCTCTTTAGGGAAACGTCCATGGTGAACTCAAAAGCTCCCTCTGTACCTCTCAGCACTCATGTATGCACAGTGCAACAACATGCAGTTTTAAAGATGGACATGAATCTAAAGGTCCACAGTATCTGTCCTGCATTCTTTACCTGAGCTTCTCTAACCAGGGTCTCTATGTCATCAGAGCCGATAGGCATTCTCAGAAAACCATAGAAGTGGCAAGAGGTCAGCGGTCCAAATGTTAAGCCACCAGGGTTGAAGATTTTCTCATCGTGCACTTCCATAAATCCCAAGGTTGCACCATGATATACTAACAATGGTGAATAATGCTCAGAGAATGGCAAACGTTGTCAGCCTTTTGGAAGATAGGGTGGGACTAAATTTAAAGTCAGCCGGGGCCAAACTAACAGCCAGAGGGCTGTCAGAGAAACTTTTACCATGCATTTTTAAAATTTTAATTTCACCCGTTTCTTTTTTTTATTTTTTATTTTACAGAGAGGAAAGGAGAGGGATAGAGAATTAGAAACATCGATGAGAGAGAAACATCAATCAGCTGCTTCCTGCACGCCCCCTTCTCTTGACCAGAATCGAACCTGGGACCCTTCAGTCCACGGGCCGAAGCTCTATCCACTGAGCCAAACCGGTTAGGGCCTCTTTTTTTTTTTTTTTTTGTAGTGACTAAAAATTCAAAGAACAAACATTTCTTTATCAGTATGAAACCTCTTTCCTGAGTGTCTCCTGTGCATAACTACCTTGCTACACGCTTTAAAGACTATTGTTCTTATCCACATTTATTTTATTTCCTGATGGCCAAACCTGCTGATTGTTTCCCATTATTTGTTTGGTCATAGGTTATCACATGGTTGGCATTCTTGGTGAGAAAGTCCTGGAATAGGACCTTCAACAATGTTGATGGCCTGGGAGAAGACAGACCAACACAGATGCGAAGCACCGTGGCATGATGGACATAGTAACATGGATTCGGCTCTGTTTAAAAACATACAAACCAAATAACCATGGGAGGAGCTTACCTCTCAGGGACTCTCTCTGATTTCTCACATAAAAACGGGGTCTAGAATACTTGTTTTGCAAAATCTTCTAAAGATGAGAAAATAATGTAAAGTAATCATATTGACATGTAAATTAAGATTTGATAGATTCTAATTGAAGGTGGTCCATCTTATCTCTTGAATAAAGATACAAAAATGTTACCTTTCCACCTCAACTGCAGTCAGAGTTTCTTCGGTGTATGTGATATAATGCATTTTTTATAAAAGATTTATGTCCCTGCCTTTAGTACTCAAATTTGATTTGAATATAATAAAAGTATATGGAAAAGTAAAGTAGTACTAGACTTTTAAGAAGAGAATTTAAGTTCACTCTGTTTCTTTGGGTGACATGATCCAGGAACAGGGAAAACTGAAAATGTAGAACTTTGATTCAATCTAGTACAGTGGTTCTCAACCTTCCAAATGCCGTGACCCTTTAATACAGTTCCTCATGTTGTGGTGACCCCCAATTTCATTGTTACAAATTGAACATAATTAAAGCATAGTGATTAATCACAAAAACAATATGTAATTATATATGTGTTTTCCGATGGTCTTAGGTGACCCCTGAGAAAGGGTCTTTAGACCCCCAAAGGGGTGGCGACCCACAGGTTGAGAACCTCTGATCTAGTAGATCATGAAAGTTCGATTATTCAAATTGGATTTATACTAGAATGAAGTTTGGCATGGATAATGCCATTGTTAACATAGGTAGCTAGATATCAATAAAGGAAAGGAGCAAAGAGAATCAGACATTATTCAGATAAGCAAACAGGAAGCATAAGCCTGCTTGCTAGGAAGTTGCAGCACTCAAAGGTACCCCAGGGGATCAGAGCATCGCCCTGACAAGGTATGAACATCCTTCAGTGCTCCCACCCCTTAGGGAGGAGAGGCCTCTTTTCAATCTTCCCAGAGTACAACCAGTCCATCCCTCCAGACTATGGGGGAAGGAGTAAAAATAGCAGGAGAAATTCCTCTGCTAGGAGCATGCCCACTAGAAGCCAAGATGGCCTTGGGGAAGGTGCTTCTACCATGAGGCATGCACAATAGAAACCAACACGGTGACTATATAAATGTCTGTTTGCATAGGCCGGGTGAAGGATCAGATTGGACAAAGGACACAGAACTCTGGAAGATCTGGGAAATGGATTGCTTAGGGGTAGGAACCAGCAAAGCCCACAAAAGATGGGAAAGTTGATTACTTCATTTGAAAAAACAGCAGGCCCAGCCGGTGTGGCTCAGTTGGTTGAGAATCATCCCAGGCACCAAGAGGCTGCTGGTTCAGGCACATGCCTGGGTTGTGGGCTCGTACAGGAGGCGGCCGATCGATGTCTGTTCCCATTTGTTTGCCTCATGGGGACAGATGTGGACTGAGCAAATGGCACAGACCCTCTGGACATCGGCCCTATTTCTGGCTTAATAGAGACAAGGCTGGACTTTTTCCACGGCGGAACGGATGGATGGAAAGGAGACACCAGAGCTGCATCCAGGACAGTCCTTTGTGTTTGCTCCACCTTCTTCAATAAACCACATCCTCCCAGACCTGGTCTCCCAGAATGCTTTCCTTGTGACTCTAAAAAAACCCCATTCCCACTGGCAACACCACTGCTTCATAGGAGGATCTGAAACCATTCCACTGTCTTCCTTTTTTTTGCTTCATTTTTGTAAAGTTGCCGTAAAAAAACAAAAACAAAAACAACTATGCCTTTGAGAGAGAATTTCTGCTTCCTTTTCTCTCCATTAAAAATAATAAAATAAAATGCATTTAAACTGAAAATAGGATGACTTTATCTCACATTTTAGATCACTGACCCATTTTCAAATGCTTTGTGAAGCCATTCATTTGTCAAACGAGGTATCTTAAATTTTGTTTCGTGAAGTACAAATAGACATACACATCTTACTTCCTTTGGAGCCAAATCAGATTTTTACAACCCAATCTGTGAGGCCAGCAATAAAATTTTCTTTCTATTTAGGCAACGGTTCTACAGCAAGAATTAGGATACCTTGCTGAATTAAAGGCTGTTAGAAGTCTGCAGTGGGGTCTGGACGAAGTTATTGAGTTGTATTTCCCAGGGACCAGTTGGAACAGGAACCTCTGTATGCCCTGAGTTCTTGTAATTCTGCACAGAGTCTGAAGAATGGGCAACATGAAATTATTTCTTAATTTATGGTTCTCAGACCTAAACTCTGAAACTAATTAAAGAAACAAAACACAATCTTAACACAGCCTCTTTATCTTACATCTGTAACTGTGTGTTTTTCCCTAAATTTTCCTCTAAAAACCTTGCTTTTATTTTTTATGAAGTCCTACTGAGAAACTTTAAGAGCCACTGTCCCCCCAAAAACTGCTGAGTCACTGGGCATCTGTGAAAGTTCGCAGCTGCCTCAAGCTGCCTCTGTCTCCTAAGATAAGGAGGTGGTAGCTGGCGGGATTCTGAGCCTGAGAAAAAGGCTTTTTTTTTTCTTTCTCTGACACATATGTAACGTTTCTCTAGTCACTATCTGAATTAGACTAGACAATTTCATGTGAATTGTCTGTCTTTCTCTCCCTCTTTGCCTCTCTCTTTTGGATACATTTTATCTTCCCAGTTTCTAGACCTTTAGGAAAACTAGAACACCTTCCCAAGGAAACGGTGAGTAAAGAATTCTTTTCTTTTTAAATATATTTTTATAGATTTCAGAGAGGAAGGGAGAGGGAGAGAAAGATTGAAACATCAATGAGGAGAGAGAATCATTGATCGGCCGCCTCCTTCACGCCCCACACTGGGGATGAGCCCAACCCGAGCATGCGCCCTGACCGGGAATCGAACTGTGACCTCTTGGTTCATAGGTCCACGTACAAGCACTGAGCCATGCTGACCGGGGCCAGAATTCTTCACAGTGCAGTTTGTCCCTAGTAGAATGAGAAAAACTATCTCCTTTGAAATTTCTGTGCTGTCTTTGACAGGAGGTTTAAAAATTGTCCTTGACTCTTAGGAAGTAGAAAAGTTAAATTCTAATTCTCTTTTTTGTGTGAATGTCTCACTTTGAACAGTTACCTTGAACTTGTGGCTATACGGCACTAAAATCCAGCATGACCTGCTTCCATGGGCTCCCAGAGAGAACGATTAAGTAACTTGGGACAAAATAACACACAATACTGATTTAGGTTTCCATAGAATGATTTGATTCTCTAGCCCGACTAGTAAAGGACATCCACAGGGTAGTAATTATATTTAGAAAGAAAGAGACGGAAATTTGAACTTTAAATTGAATGTTCTGGCTGAGATAAACTAGGGGAGACTGTACCTTTATCCAGATGAATGAAGATGGACTCCATGGAAACTTGTAAGATATCATCACAAATTAGTTAGATCCCACTGTAGAAAGGTAATATTTTATGTTGCTTGAGAGTACAATGTTTTATATTTTAAAAGCTAATTCCAAAGATACTAATAATTTGACATTTGTAAAAATTGGAGATAAGGAGGGCTGAACTTTTAATTTGTAGTGCTTATGAATTAAGCAAATAAAAAGAGTAAAGCATCTATGAGCTACATTTTTAAGGAAGAAGAAAACAACATTTCAAAACGTTTGTGTATATCATTAGTAAAGTTAATTGCAAGCCATTTTTAATCATTCATTGCATTGAGTTCAGAATGATTAGGACTTGTCAACCTTATTAGCCTTTGAAAACAATAAAATTATATTTTTATCCATCTGAAACAGTGATTTTGCTAGCTTAAACATAACATTTATTATTAGTCCAAATTAATTCTATTTATATAACTCAATAAATGGCACAGACTTGTGTGAAAAGTTGGCAAAGTGTTCTGGCTGATCAAGAGTTCTTAGCCTCGTCTTAGCCGTATATGGTTAAAATTATATAAAAGTACTAACAACAGGCTTTTTACAGGCTTAAAGATACATGAATGTAAGTAAATTTGAACATGAGCAAATGCCTTGGGACACATAAGAGTGACAGCGTACTAGGAACTTGAGAGCCAGCAATGGACAGAGCTTTCTAACTTGCAGGCTATGGAGAGCGGTGGGCCCAAGGTGCTGGAAACAGCCGAGGAGATCCAGGAGCGGCGCCAGGAGGTGTTGGCCCGGTATGCGAGGTTCAAGGACCTGGTTGCTGAGAGGGGCCAGAAGCTTGAAGACTCCTACCACTACCAGGTTTTCAGACGGGATGCGGATGACCTGGAGAAGTGGATCTTGGAGAAACTCAAGATCGCAGGAGATAAGAGCTATGAAGACCCAACTAACATACAGGTCACTCAGTTCCATGAACTTCCCCAGAACAGACCACAAGATCTCTAGAAAAGGAAATATTCTTGTAATAAGTGTATATTTGGTTAACTGCAGGACGAGGATGTAATAGAAAGATTAGACTATCTATTAGGGGCAGTAATTTTGCCTGTAAGTAGCCCATGCCTTCAACTTTTTAAGCTTCAGTGCCTTCTTTACAAAGGACTGTCATTCTAGATAACATTCTACAAATATAAACTATGGGCAAAACCGTAGCTGAGAGTCTAAGCAATTTATTTGTGTGATTTTAATATTTTGTGTCGTTAAGGATGTAATTGAGTGAAGAGACGTCATTGCTTCTGAAACTACTGATTTCCACTCTCCTCAGGAAGAACGAGTTAACCAGAGTTTTCCTGGTTTTTCTACAAAATACTAGTCATACCCCTTGTCAAGTCCAAATGAGAGGTCCCGTTTCCTTTGCAGTGGTTCTCAACCTTCCTAATGCCGCGACCCTTTAATACAGTTCCTCATGTGGTGACCCAACCATAAAATTATTTTCGTTGCTACTTCAGAACTGTCATTTTGCTACTATTATGAATCATAATGTAAATATCTGATATGCAGGATGTATTTTCATTGTTACAAATTGAACATAATTAAAGCATAGTGATTAATCACAAAAACAATATGTAATAATATATGTGTTTTCCGATGGTCTTAGGCGACCCCTGCAAATGGCACAGGTGAAGTTGCCTGCCCATGGTCTCCCAAAGGGGTCGCGACCCACAGGTTGAGAACCGCTGCTTTAGGGTGTGACTGCTCCAGCTATGGTCATAGGTTGTCACTTAATCTAGGTTGGGCAACAAGAAGTTCTGACTAAAAGTAAGAAGAGGAACAGAGGGACCTCTTTGTGGTCCAGGGAGACGAGGCTTCCTTAACTATAAACTGTGATTTCTAAACTTCAGGGGAAATATCAGAAGCATGAATCCTTTGAAGCAGAGGTACAAGCAAAATCGAGGGTCATTCCTGAGCTGGAGGAAATCAGGAAAGTCCGATTTGCTGAGGGCCATTTTGCCCACGAGGACACCAAGGTAAAGATGTGGTAGGGCTCTCAAAGATAAGCTTCTAATTGTTGACTACTTTATCGGGGCTTTAATTGATTATGCCGAATATGAGCTTTCATGCAGCTGGCTTGGAATTAAGGCGTCTGTCTCTTATCTTCTACTGGGGTTGGGGTAAGAAAAACGATGGGCTGTCCTTGTGTTCCTGGGGGTGGGGAGAAGAGCTATGATCCGAAAGCTGTTGTTGATGGCACCACATCCTCCTTATGCCACTGCAGAATAAATGGACTCAAGATCAAGCCACTTCAATCTGGTTCTACATTTCCCAGATGAAATGGCTTTCCCAAGTACCCCAATTATTTCTTCAGGTCTGAGAGTCCTTGTCCCTTAAACTTTTCGAACAAGGGATGCTCTCCCTGAGAATCTTCTCTGAAATCTTTATCCCTTTGTCCATAATAAGTCATTCTCTTCACAGCCTACACGGTTTGATCACTACTGTAGACCTCCAAACCCTCCTGATCACTTTGAAAAAAATCCTACAAACCCCTTTTTTCAGGAAATTCTTGCACACTGAACACTGAAGATCACACCACTTTGGAACTCACTATTAATGTATTAGCTCTTTTCTAATTTAATCTATGTACTGTTCCAACGTAGATTATATAGTCCATTCAGGATCTTTTTTCTGTAAGTGGAGTTTGTACTGTTTATGTCCTTTTAAAATTGTTAATACATTTGTGTCACATATTTAAAAATTGGAGCTTGTCTTCCCATATTTAGCAAATTCGACCCCATTTTACTGTCAACAAAATATAGTCAGGTGATACGGAATATAACTTTATTAGGAAAGAATCGGTAATAAGAATTTCAAAAGGTATTTATTGATATAAAATAGAAATCATTTTTTTTTATTAATCACAGTTTTGCTGCCAAGTTCCTACATTAATTAAAAAGTTTGAGAAATGTTTAAAACATCTTCACTTCCATCAGAATCACTAGGGCTATGTCAGACTGTATCATGCTAGATTTAGAGAGAAATGTGGTCTACTACTACCTTGAACAATGGAGTAATTGTAAGATACAGGATTCTTTAAGACATGATAAAGATGATAACTTCAATTTCATAAGATATGTATTACATAATATCCAAGCTAACCTGCCATCAAAGCCCTCAACTATATGTTCTCAAAATTCTATTGCTTTGGTGCCATTCATTTTATTTTTTGTAAGCTAGCAAAATTGTAGTTCTGATATTTTCTGTCAGACAGCTCATTCTAAGTTTCTTCTGTGACTTTGCCCCTGCTCAGGACACCCTCTGCCTATTATCTATCTGTCAAAGTTCTGTTTCTTAAAGTCCAGTTCCGATGAGCACTCTTCCATGAATCCTTGACTCTTCCCATCTTAGTGTTTGTAATCATTTTATGATCTAAAACCCCAAAGCATTTCTAAAAATTGTTGTCTTATGAAAGATAATACATGGCTTAGTTTAATAGCTGTTCCCACATAGATCCTATCTTCCCTTTAAAATATTTGTTGAGCAATTAATGCACAAGTGAATGGGAGGAGACATTTCTATCCAGGCCCCTCTCTGCACAAGTCTCTGAGTCTGCACCTGATCCACAGCCTCTGTGCCTCAGTAGTTTTGTCTCTCTTCCCCAAAGGTCCATCTGGAGGAGCTGCGCCGCCTGTGGGACCTGCTGGTGGAGCTGACTCAGGAGAAGGGCGCCTTCCTTCGGCAGGCCCTGAGGCTCCAGCAGTACTTGCAGGAGTGTGCCGACATCCTGGAGTGGATTGGAGACAAGGTATAAGGCTAAACAGTATGCCTGTAGGACTCACCGCGCTCTATCCCCATCACCCAAAGCAGTTTCATATAGGCTCTCCATAAAAAAGGCAGGGTGTCTGTTCCTGGACTTGTTCCTTGAAAGAAGGAGACGTGTTGGCAAAGATTTAGAGATATTCCGGAGATTGTTAACACGGTAGGGGAGAGGGTAAGTCTAAATTATGACTGACTATGAAGAAGACATGACCTACACAAAAAAATGTGCACTGGAAGATAATCTAGACTTGTCCCCTTCTACCTTCCGTGATATTTCACTCTTTTTTCTAGAATTTCACTCTGACTCTAGGTCTAGGCTGAAAGTATTGCCAGATCTTTCCCTAGTCCCTTGTCTCTCAGTGTCTATAGTTATGAAGGTCTCTTTTTTTTAATACTTAAAGATGAATGACTTTGTAGATATTAAGTATGTTCAGCTGAATAGAACAAGGATGAATTTATTTTTATGTTCCAAATTTATATTTTATGATTCAAAACATAAAGGGTGCTTCCACAGGCTCTGGCCAACAATACCCCTGATTGCTCTAAAGTATTAGCCCAAAGAGCACTGTCCCCTGGGCCAGAGTGCCACCTTAGGAAATATGCTTCTGCTTCTGGCTCTTTCTAGAAGTGGTTCTCCCAGGCTCCACCTGTATCTCCTGAGTTATCCTAGGAAGAAGGCAGGGATTTGAGGCATTTTACCTAAAGGAATTCCTAAAGATTGCTGGTGATTCAATAGACTTTTCTGTGTCTACAGGAGGCCATAGTGACATCTGTAGAGCTGGGTGAAGACTGGGAACGCACAGAGGTTCTACATAAGAAGTTTGAAGAGTTCCAAGTAGACCTGGCAGCTCGGAAGGGGAGAGTGGATGGAGTGAACGAATACGCTAATAAGTGTGCTGAGGTGAGGTAGAGAGCAAAAGGGTCAACTCAGAAATAGGGTCCTGATCTTCAAAAAGAACTTGTGGTCATTAGTAGGTGTGACATGGGGTACATAGGGCATTGTGGGAAAATAGAGATGCATGTCCCTGGAGTGACATGCCCAAATCAGTTTCTTCTCTGTGGATCCATCCCTTGCCAGTCCATGGAAAAGGAGGTGTGAGTGAGTGAGTGAGTGCATATAGAGAAATGAAATATACAATGAGGTTGCTACTGCACTGTGCACTACACTAATTACTAATGTTTATACAGCACTCTTTCCTCATAAAGAAGAATCAATAAAATAGCAAAGAATATAAATAATGGTGGGCGATTATAATATACTAGAAGCCTGGTGCATGAAATTTGTGCACGGGAGGAGGGTCCCTCAGCCCAGCCTGCACCCTCTCCAATCCGGGAATCCTCGGGGGATGTCTGACTGCCTCTAACAAACAGGGACTGCTGGCTCCTAACCGCTCACCTACCTGCCTGACTGATCGCCCCTAATCCCTCTGCCTGCTTGCCTGATCGTCCCTAACCACCTCTTCCTGCCTACCTGATTACCCTTAACCCCTCTGCCTGCCTGCCTGATTGCCCCTAACCACCTCTTCCTACCTGCCTGATCGCTCCTACCCACCTCTTCCTACCTGCCTGATCACCCCTACCTGCTCCCCTGCTGGCCTGATTGCCCCTAACCATCTCTGCCTCGCTCTGCACCCGGGACCCAGGATTCCCTCCTCCAGCCAGTTGCAGACACCTGAACCCAGGCTTCCCTCCCTGTGGCTGGCTGCAGGCACCCAGGACCCGAGCCGGCTTCGCCCGGGCCAGTCTTGCCCAGGCCGGCCAAAGCCGCAGGGGATCATGGGCAGGCAACTTCACCTGGGCTGCAGCTGCAGGGGCCCAGGATCATGGGGCAGGTGGCTTGTCCCTCTCCTAGGCCACAGCTGCAGCCGCTGGCGCCCAGGACCGTGGGGCAGGCAGCTCGACCCTCTCCCGGGCCACAGCCTGGCTGGTCCCCATTCCTCTCTCGCAAGCTCATGTGTGCCTGGCTGGTTCCTATTCCTCTCTCATGAGCTCATTTGTGCCTGGCTGGTCACCAATCCTCTCTCCCCAGTGTTGGGTGTCTGAGCCATTAAGGCATGACGGCGTGAGGGCATGACGACCATTTGCATATTAGCGCTTTATTATATAGGATACTAGAGGCCCAGTGCACGAAATTTGTGCACTCGGAGGGGGGGCCCTCAGCCTGGCCTGTGCCCTCTTGCAGTCCAGGAGCCTTCAGGGGCTGTCCGACTGCTGACTTAGCACTGCTGTGGAGGCGGGTGAGCCCAGCTTTTGGCTAAGTGGCACTCCCCCTGTGGGAGCACACTGACCACCAGGGGGCAGCTCCTGCATTGAACGTCTCCCCCATGGTGGTCAGTGTGCATCATAGTGACTTGTCCTGCTGTTTGGTTGATTTGCATATTAGCCTTTTATTATATAGGATGATATCATTATAGATAACTTCTGTGCAGAGGCAGAGGGAAAGGAGCAGATTTAACTGTAGTTAAGAAAATGCTTAAATATGTTTTCAATATCTGAGCTAATAGAATAATATGCAAGGAAACTGGAAAGCCAGTCTGATTTTATATGTATATAAAAAAGTAGAGACTCTAACAGTGGCTCTTATGCTTTTCCATTTATGGTTTTATTATCACTACAGGTTTATAATGGCAATTATTTTTTCTGAGTTAATAGAACCAAGATTTCAGGATGAATAAATAATGGAGTAGAAAAAATGAGCCACTACCTTTCCAACAGTCCCTAAATTTCTCATATTTCTCTTGTTTTAGAAACTTTTATCTGTTGCTATCACCAACTGCCACAAAATTTAAAAAAGCAAACATGATTTTGCTGAAAATTAAAATTATTTTTTCATGACATAATAAGTCAGATTCACTGATTCATGATTCAGTTGTTTAACTGGGCAGTTCTGCACATCCCACCTGGCATTTTTAAGTTGCTGTAGTTATTTGGTGGTTCAGTTAAAGTGGAAGATCTAAGATGGCTTTGGCCCAGTGTCTGGGGTCTTGGCAGGATAATGAAAGCTTTCTCTATATGGACTCATATTTCAATAGCCCTGTGTTTTTTTGTATCAGTGTTTCAATAGGTGAGAACAGATGCTGAAATACCTCTTAAGGCCTAAGTGCTGGAGCTAATAGAGTATCATTTCTGCCACATACTGTTAGTAAGCAACTCACAGGCAAATCCATAGCCAATGAGTGAGGAAATAGAGTCTGTCTCTTGAAAGGAGGATCTCATGGCAAAATATCATGGCTACTTTTTCCAATCTACCACAATAAGGACTAATCCAATTCAGAGTTTATCTCCTGCTCTTAGGAAGTGGGGCTCACACAGCTGCAATAAAGAGGGCCATACACTCAGAAAGAAGAATGTAGAAAATTCTGTCTGGAGAGCCTTTGGAATGGAAATGGAAATGGGAAGAGATAGGGACAAGAGGACTAGGGAGATGGCCATAAAGCAGCGGTTCTCAACCTGTGGGTCGCGACCCCTTTGGCGGTCGAACGACCCTTTCACAGGGGTCGCCTAAGACCATCCTGCATATCAGATATTTACATTATGATTCATAACAGTAGCAACATTACAGTTATGAAGTAGCAACAAAAATAATTTTATAGTTGGGTCACAACATGAGGAAATGTATTTAAAGGGCCAGAAGGTTGAGAACCACTGCCATAGAGGAACTACTCAAAATTTCCAAGTATCCAAACAGGCTGGCGCTGCTTGACTCATGTAGTATTCATAAATCTCAACACTTCAGATGATTTGCAAAAATGTATGTAAATAAATATAATAATATGCAAGAAAACTGGGAAGCCAGTTTTAATTTTCAGCAAAATTAAATGTGTGTGAATTTGTATATAATTCTGGAGAGAGAAAGATTGTTCTCATTTGATTTTTGAAGGTGTTAGGACCCCAAAAGTTTTAAGAACTACAATGTTAAGTTTGGAAAATTAAGTCATGCTTCACAAAGGGAATTTTTTCTCCTTTTTCTTTGTATCAATGATGTTCAGGGGGTGTAGCTCTGAAAAGGTAGAGCTCTGAAATAACATCATGATTGGGCAACTGTGCTAGTAGGCTAGACCAGTGCTGTGAGAAAGATACATCTAGCATGTTAGTTTTCTAGATTTTGTAATGTAGTTCAGATTAGAATTTCAGTATCTGGCTCTATAGTTGTTCTTCACTTCTGACAAAGTATGAACCAGGGTGAAATGGAAAGTGTTTAAGTGGTGGAATAATTTCCCCTTTGCATAACTCCAGCATTTGTTTCCTCTCAAAGGAGAACCATCCAGAACTGCCTTTGATTAAATCAAAGCAGGACGAGGTGAATGCTGCCTGGGAGCGTCTCCATGGTCTTGCTCTCCAGCGACGGAAAACACTGTCCAACGCTGCAGACCTCCAGCGATTCAAAAGGTATGAGTCCAGGCACTGCATTAGCACCATGTCCTACTGTTAGCAATTAGTGGCCAATACCGCAAAGAAAACCATGGATTGCCTTTAAGACATTTAGGCAGTTAAGAAAACTGTAACCCACTCTATAGCCAAGTTTATGGTGGCTGGAGCCCAAAGCAATGACAATAGCACCAGGAATTAGTGATGAAAGCTCTGGAAAGCAAGGAAAGCAGATGAGAATTGGGTGGGGGAGGAAGATGGAGCTTAGAAGAAGAAAGACATTCATGAAATGTTGACCATGACATGAGAATTTTCTGGAGGCTCAATGGTCAGGTTGAGCAGGTCTCTACATCTCAAAGGAAACCATTAAAAACAAGAACTCTTTACATTACTTTTTGCTGGAGCATAGGAAGATAGAGTAATTTCTAGCTGGGTAAGTTGGATTGGACCTTGCTGTGGGCTCTGTTTGCTCTGGGATGCCTGCTATCTTCTTTTGTTGGAGCTCATATGGATGTCTGACAGGGATGTGACTGAAGCCATCCAGTGGATCAAGGAGAAGGAGCCCCAACTCACCTCTGAGGACTATGGCAAAGACCTCGTTAGCTCCGAGGCACTGTTTCACAGTCACAAGGGCCTTGAGCGGAACCTTGCAGTCATGGATGACAAGGTAAGCCATTATTGGAGGAGTGGCTGACCCCTTGAGCTAGAAGAGGTATTTATTGACCATCTTGCCTCCAGAGAACACAGTAAATGTACTATTTCAATAAAGTCGAAATTCTGTGCTTCCTCCTTTGAGTTCACAACTTGTATTTGAATATTGGATATCCTTCATTTTATATATTTTGCTCCAAGTAACTTTTAAAAAAAGTTAGTTGCCTATATTTGTACATAAGTTTTTCTGGTACCAAGAATTAGCCAATGAGACACAACCTTTTTATGTGACATGACCAATAAGATGCAACTCTGTTATATGACCTGTATATTTATGGCCCAAGACAGGGCAGTCACACCAGGTGGCTGCTGTTGTGTTGGCTATCGTCATTTTTCTATTTGACAATCTAAAGGAAAAGAGGTCAGTATCCCTAACTAAATAGTCAGGCATAGCATGTTTTAAAAATCCCTGCTATACATGGTTGAAAATCACTGCCCTAGACAATACCTGATTTTAGTTAGTTTTAATAAAGGACTAATGGTAACATGTGGAAAGTCACCCATATCCATAGTTTTGCCTGCTAACCCTGCTCCTCAGGAATTGTGCTCAAAATGAGCTAGCATTACTGGCATTTCTTGTCCTCTTAAGCAGAAATGTCTTTCTGATTCCCACACTCATATTTATGGAAACAGTATACAGGCTGGTGAAGAACAGACTTAAGTCTAAACCTTGCTTCTGTCAGTTACTAGCTGAGTGATCTTGAGCAAATAAAATACAGTATTTACCTCTCTGTTATCACATAAAGGGACTAGGAATAGTTTGTACTTTAGAGTTTTATTAAATAAAGACTATAAATCAAGAAAGCACATGTGAAGTGCTTAGCACGAGAGACAAAAATGCTTAGTAAATTATTATTGATATAGTTCATTAGCATATTAATATAAATATGTCAATAAATATGTATTAATAAACTATTATTATTTATATGATCGTTTAGTTGCATCACGCCAATATAAGTCTCCCAGGAGAACCCAGAGCGCTCGGGTTTCCCACTAGGTGTCTTTTTCATCCTAAAGGTGAAGGAGTTATGTGCCAAAGCAGACAAGCTGAAGCTTTCCCATCCTGCAGACGCACCTCAGATCCAGCAGATGAAAGAAGACTTGGTCTCCAACTGGGAGCACATCCGTGCCTTGGCTACCAGCAGATATGCAAAGCTGCAGGCTTCTTTTTGGTGCAGAATTCTTCCTTTCTATTATTCTATTTGCCTCTACAGAATTCAGGCATAGTACTCAAAACAGAAATAAAAGAGCGAAAGCAGTAAAACAACGAGGCACTCGAACTCCCTGCCCACTCAGTGGAAGCAGAATAGGTGTTAAGTTGCCAAGAGAAGTCTCTTGCAGGCCTATCGAATACTCAGCATGACACCTCTGCTCACCTGCACACCTTTCCTCTGCCTCTGTTTGTTTAGTTGTAAGATGCTATGAAGTGGCCCAGGAAGCTGGGAAAGCAGCTAAAGAAATGTCAAAATCCTGGTTCTAACTAAGGAACTGAAAGAAATTTCCAATCTGATGAGTGTATTAATACTAAATCTAGAATTATTTCCTGAATGTGGGTTGGCTCGTCAAAAACATGGGTATCATTTCAGTAGTTAATTTTTTGAGTCATTACATCACCAGAAAATACTGCTTATCTTAATGTTATGATTTAAAATTAAATGGTGAGCATTTAATTTTTTTTGAACTGTATTAGTGAGTGTTGTTTTTATTAATAGGGTTAAGGGTGAACACAGATACATGAGGCCTCCTCACCCTAACTCTAGTCCCCCCTTCTCACAAGGTGCTTATTTTTGTTTCTATATTGTGTGCTTATTTATCGGCCTCATTGGGAGTACTTTACTTCAAGTGCCTCTGGGGTAGGTGTGACCTTGTGATGTTCGAGATGTCATGCCTACGTGCCTCATCACATAATGACATGTCTACCCAAGAAATACACAGCCTGGAGTCAAGGACTTACAACTTGAACAATTAAAGGAACAGAAAGTCCATCAGGGGAAGGGGAAGGGTAGAATTAGGGCAAGGAGCATATTGCACCTTTAGCTCACCTCAACCCTAACCCTTCAACAAAGTCCATTTACATCTGGTTTCTCCTTCTTGGCCTTGACCTTACCTCTCCCACAGGTACCAGCGTTTCTTATCTGACTATGATGAACTCTCAGGCTGGATGACAGAGAAGACTGCACTAATCAACGCTGATGAGCTGCCCACAGATGTGGCTGGTGGGGAAGCCCTACTGGACAGGCATCAGCAGCATAAGGTAAAGAGAAAGATCCTCCTCAAGAGGAGGAAAGGAGAGGTGCTAAGAATGCCATAAAGTTCCTTGCTGCATTTTAAGCCATTGTGTCTTGTGACCACAGCATGAGATTGACTCTTATGATGACCGATTCCAATCTGCTGATGAGACTGGTCATGCCCTGCTGGATGTCAACCATGAAGCCTCCAGTGAAATTTTGGAAAAGGTGATTCGTTTACCAGAGTTTGTGAAATTTTGATGTATATTTAGCTCTCACTGAATCTCATAATAATATAGTAATCTCTCAATGGGAAGAGGATAGACATCATATAAAGATATTAGTAATATGATGCCAACTTTCACATTGCTTCCTTCACATACTGCTTTAGCTAAATTGAGCAATTTGAAATTCCCAGGACAAGATGTGTGCTTACCACTGAATCTTTGTATCATCGACCTATTTAATTTCACCAACCTACATACAGCCTAATTTGAAGCCTCCATATCATTTTTCCTTGTCACATATAATCTGTTTTATTACTTTTCCATGATCATCCCTAGATTATGAATTCTGTGAGGACTGCACCTCATTGATCTTTGGGTTCCCCAAGGTGCCTGGCACGTGTACTTTCTCTTTTCTCCTCAATACAATTTCAAATTAAACAGATTCTTCTTTTTCTGTGTTTTTCAAATTCATATTAACCAAAAGGCTTTGAACATTTAGAATTCCACAAAATAAAGAACTAGGTTTACCATCATCCTAACTTCCTGGATCGCAGGGGCTCATCTCAACTACCTGACCCCTCAGAGAGATTTTGTTCCAGTCACCAAGTCCCAGGAACTCTTTGGGGTGATACTTAAAATAATATCCTTAGGCTTCTTTGCATTTCATTACATTCTAAGCACAGTGTCCAGTGCTGTGTGATGGATGACGTTGAGATAACCATAACTTGAATTTCCCCAGTAATCTATGGAAACATTATAATATGGCTTTTATTATTCACAATTTTCTACCAGAGGGATGATAGAACCCTACATTTTTTAAAACCTACCTATTATCCTTAGATTTTGAGAATTTGTGCTGCCCTTTTGGTGGAGTTCACAGCAGCTGTGGTTATAAACTGGAGTTTCCTTGGGTAGATGCTTGGGCAAACGCGGGCTTTTTTATGGGTTTGGTAATGTCACTTTCTCTCTCCTTGGTGGTTCTTATTTGCTTTCAGAATAGGATGAAAATTTCTCAGTCTTATAACTTAAGTGCTCTAAGAACTTGAAATTCATCAAATGTCCACCTTTTAAAAGCACATTATTTTCTCTGAGCACTTTGTATCATCTAACAATTACTTGGAGTAATTACTTATTTGTGGCATTATCTCTTCCCCACCTTTTAAATATTCATTTAGTAATATACTTCCCATATTTCTACTCCTTGGGTCTTCCAATCAGAATTTATCTTTTCTTGTTTATTTATGCATATTAAATGTGCTGTACCTCTTTTATGGTATTTATCCCATTTTTTTCTATGCTACATTTATTCACTCAGCTGTTGAAGCCTATAAGAAAAGCTCATTTACTGTTCGTTTTTGTATCCTTCAAAATATCTTGCATTTATTAGATGCTCAGTAAAGTAGACTTTCTGTTTAGTAGACTGAGATAAATTAATTAAAGACCTTCCTGATGCATTGTCTTTTCCTTTCCAAAGATGACAAAACTTGCCAACAACTGGGCTGCCCTGCTGGACCTATGGGACAAGCGTCAGCATCAGTATGAGCAGTGCTTGGACTTGCACCTATTCTACCGTGACAGTGAGCAAGTGGACAGCTGGATGAGTAGACAAGAGGTAACAGGAAGGATTCAGCAAGTATCCAGAACCAATTTTTCACCCCTTGCTTACCATGATGAGTATCTACAGTCTCACAACTATTTCCTTGGTCTTAAGCTTGTCCCGGGAACTGAAGAGTGAACCACAAAGGAAAGATTGACCACTCTCTATACAAGGCTTTTACTAGTCCCTCATGAACAAATGAATGGAAATAAATACCTAAATACATAGCAGAGAGTTTGATCTCAAATGAACATAAGGAAAAAATAATATCAAATTGTAAAGGGGTTATGATGAGTCGGGCAGGACTAACCAGAGATTTTCTGGGGGATGTGAGTGGTCCTCATGAGGCAGCTTTGAGAGCTCAGAACAGTGCCTACATTGATTGGGAGACTTCTATGTGAACAGACATAGAGACAAGGGTGATGAGTTCTATGAGAGGACTGGAAGAAAGTCTGAAGCTGCTGCTGTTTGAGGTTCATCTCTAACTACTAAACTTTTCGTGTTAATTCCCACCTTGCTCTCCAACTCCCTCACCTCCTTCCTTAGTTCTTGTCTCAGAGATATTCCAAAGGCATGTTTTTCACCCATCAGGTACAGCACAGGTGTGTCTTTCTGTCTCCTATAGGCTTTCCTGGAGAATGAGGACCTGGGAAACTCTCTGGGTGCTGTAGAGACCCTTCTTCAGAAGCACGATGACTTTGAAGAAGCCTTCACTGCCCAGGAAGAAAAGATCACGGTAAGAAATGGGCCCTGGTTTGGTTTTGGCTTTGTGCTTATATATATCATAACCTCCAGCACTTATCCTTAGCGAGAATCACTCTTATAACTATTAGATATAACATGAGAATTATTCTTAAGAGAAAACATCCAGAAAAATAATTATACCAATTTCTACCAATACAGTATTTGTTCCACAAAAAATAATTAGAATTTTTTAAGTATTTATGACATATTTTTTTGATCAAGTAAATGATTGTCTTTTTTTCTTCAGTATAAATAGAAACTATTATATCCATAGTTTGAAATGTATTATTTTAATTTTTTTCCTTTCTAGTAATAGAGAGGGGAAAAACAAATAACTAATAATGTTATTTTTCTTTATAAGTATATATTCATCTTTGTATTTCTCATCTAATGCTACTACAATTTTCCTGTGAACTGTAAGTTACAATATCTAGGAAAACTGGTCAATATATAAGCAGAGCCCAGAGAAATGTAGGAACATTTTTGTGGGTCCATTATATTGTATCTTTGGCTGTCTCCTAGGATGATACTGGTTGAAAGTCACACATAGGCATACATGCCACCATCATTGCAATAACTAAAATAACAATAAAATTCTAAGTCTTCCCTGTTAATCATCAGACATATAATTCTTTGGTTTATTCTCATTGGTAAAGGCAAATGGTATAATAATTTTATAAGCAATGGTATAAAATAATTTTATTATTTATAAAGTGTTATCATTTATTTTAGATTATTTTCCTATTATGAATTAATTAATCCATGTTGTTGTTTTTTGTATTTTTTGGGGGGGGTGGTCCATGAATAAATATAAGTAAAAATTTACCTCTACAGACATATGGGCAACTGGCTGGTGGCAGCAGGCTTTGGTGCCCTGAACTTTTGATTTACCTGCCTCAGGCTTGATGCTGGTGGAAGCTGTTCTCACTTGGCAGTGTGCCCCCTCCCATAAGCATCCAGGCCAAGCACAGGCAGCCTTCAACTGCAGATCACTTTATTCTTAACAGGTAGCCCTGGGACAGTTACCGGCAGCATCTAACACTGATCTGCACTGCAGTTCCTTCAAAGAAATCACAGAAACAACACACTTGTGACCAGTTTAAAACCACCAATTAGCTCTACAAGTGGTACACTGAAAGGAGGTCTTCAGAGGCACCAAATTCCACAGGGGCAAATCCTGCTCCATGGGGTCAGCCCCTGCACAGGAGCCATTCTTAACAGCTAGCCAGTCTAAGGGTCATTCTGAATCACTGATGTACCAATAGCAATTAAGGCTCAACTACAAACAAAGGACACACACAACCCACACAAGGGACAACCTGGAGTACCTGGCTCAGGTGATTGAGGAGGATGTATCACTAGGCCCCAAAGAACATCAAATACACAGGCCACCCAGCAAGACTGAGGGACATAGCAGATCTACCTAATACATAGAAACAAACACACAGAGACAGATAAAATGGGGAGATAAAGAGACACATCCCAAATGAAAGAACAGAAAAAAAATCTCAAGGAAAGGAACCAAATGAAATGGATGCAAGCACTCTATCAGATATAGAATTCAAAATGCTGATTTTAAGGATGGTTAAAGAACTTAGAGGAAAAATAGGTCAATTCAGTGAGAACTTCAAAAAGAGATAGTTGGCATAAAAAAGGACATAGAAACCATAAAAAAGAACTAGTCAGATACAAAGAATACAATAATTGAAATGGAGAACACACTAAAAGAAATCAACAGAAAATTAGATGAAGCAGAGCATTAAATCAATGATTTGGAAGACAAGGTAACAGAAAACACCCAATCAGAAGAACAAACAAACAAAACAAAAAATGAGGATTATTTAAGAGACATTAAAAAAAAAAATCAAGTACAACAGCATCCACATCGCAGAGGCATTGTGAGAAAAGAAGAATGAGCAAGAGCTTAGAATCTGCTTGAAAAAATAATGACTGAAAACTTCTCTAACTTGGTGAAGGAAAAAGATATTCATTTCCAGGAAGCATAGCCTGTTTCAAACAAGATAAACCTAAAGTGGCTCACACCAAAACACACCATAATTAAAATGGCAACAGTTAAAAACAAAGAGAGAATCCTTAAAAGCAGCAAGAAAAAAGCATTTAGGCCCTAACTGGTTTGGCTCAGTGGATAGAGCATTGGCCTGCAGACTGAAGGGTCCCAGGTTTGATTCCGGTCAAGGGCATGTACCTTGGTTGCAGGCACATCCCCAGTAGTGGGTGTGCAGGAGGCAGCTGATCAATGTTTCTAACTCTCTATCCCTCTCCCTTCCTCTCTGTAAAAAATCAATAAAATATATTTTAAAAAAAGAAAAAGAAAAAAGCATTTAGTTACCTACAAGGAAGCTCCCATAAAACTTTTTGCTGATTTCTCAACGGAAACTTTTCAGGCCGGGAGGGATTATCATGAAATATATAAAATGATGAAAACCAAGAACCTACAACCAAGACTAGTCTATCTGGCAAGACTATTATTTAAAATTAAAAAAGAAATAAAGAGTTTCCCAGGAAAGAAAAGCTAAATGAGTTTATCACCACCAAACTAGTATTACAGGGAATGTTAAGGGACATCTAGAAGAGAAAAGAAGGAGAAGGAGAAGAAGAAAGAGAAAAGGAACATAAATATGAATAATAAAATGACAATAACTACATCTCTAGCAACATTCACTCCAAATGTAAATGAATTAAATGCTTGGATCAAGAAAAAATATTCATTCTCACCACTCATAATTCAAAATAATACTGAAAGTCCCAGTCAGAGCAATCAGGCAAGATAAAAAATAAAAAGGCAACCAAATTGGAAATGAAGAAGTAAAATTGTCACTTTTACAGATGGCATGATTTTTTAATATAAAAACTCCAACAACGTAGTATATAGAAACAATAAACAAATGCAGTAAAGTTGCAGGATACATAATCAATATGCAAAATGCTATTGCACTCTTATATACTAAAATGAAATTTCAGAAAAAGAAATTGGGAAAACAATCTCGCAATTGCAATGAAAAAAAAATACTAAGAATGAACTTACCAAAGGATATGAAGGATCTAAACACTGAAAACTACAAAGCATTGTTAAAAGAAATTGAAAAAAACTCAAAGAAATGGAAAGATATTCCATGTTCATGGATTGGAAAAATCAACATAGATAAAATGGCCATATTTCCCAAAGCCATATACATAGCTAATGCCATCCTCATCAAATCCCAATAGCACTTTTTAAAGAAATAGAGCAACAAATCAGATTTGTATGGAATCACAAAAAAACACACAAAACAAAACAAAACAAAAACACCACACACACACACATACACAAAATCCAATTAAAAATAGCAGAGGACCTGAATAGACACTTCTCCAAGGACAATATAGAGATGACCAACACACGTATAAAAAGATGTTCATCCTCACTAATCATCAGAAATATGCAAATTAAAACCACATTGAGATATCACTTCACACCAATCAGATGGTTATCATCAATAAATCAACAAACAAGGGTTGGAGAGAATGTGGAGAAAAGGGAACTCTCTTACACTGTTAGTGGGAATGCAGATTCTGTAGTCACTATGGAAAACAGCATGGAGGTTCTCAAAAAATTTTATAATAGAACTAAGGTCTACATTTTAAAATATAATTTATAACAGAAATTAGAGTTAGGACCTCTTTCCATGTTACCATGATCCCTTCTTTAAATAGCACCCCAAACTGTGGCCACATACTCATGGATGGCCACTGAGTAAAAACAATCCTGTGTTCTCTTGTTTTGTTTTTCAGACATTAGACAAGACTGCAACCAAACTGATTGACAATGATCATTATGATTCAGAGAACATCGCTTCTATCCGGGATGGGGTATGTTCAAGGGCTCATCTGTGCTTGTCTGTGCACCCGGTCAGGGAAAGTGTTGGGGGCATGGTGACCCATGTGAACGGTGAGTCTCCTGTGTCCACATTTGGTTGAGCTGACAATGAGTTTGCTCCTGGTTTTGCAGCTGCTGGCTCGCCGGGATGCCCTACGTGAAAGGGCTGCCACTCGGCGCAGATTGCTGGAGGACTCCCTGCTTCTGCAGCAACTGTATCAGGACTCAGATGACCTGAAGAACTGGATCAACAAGAAGAAAAAGCTGGCAGATGATGAAGATTATAAGGTAGGCAGGGTTTCCCAGCCCTGGACATATTGGAATTTGTTAGTTTCATGGAATTACAGTCTTAAAGCTGAAAGAACCACAGAGTTCAGTTAGTAAGCCTCACACAGATGAGGAGACAGTCTCAGAGAAGGGCAATAGTTACCCTGAGGCTATATGTATAGGGAAGAGCCAAGAATGTAGTTTCTGGTTTTCGTATACCCTGCTGCCCATCACCCTTTTTTTTTTTCTGGCACAGAATTTCCAATGGGCCTTAATAGAATGGTGTAAAGGGGGGACTGCTCCTTACTGAGCTCTTTGTTGTCCCTTTATCACCTCTACTGCTCCCCTCTGCACCCTTAATGTAGAAAAACATTGTGTTTAATCCTAATGTACACTCACATTTCCTGGAAGCTACTTGGAGCTCAAAAGTAACCTAAGGGTTTGGTATAATATAGACATAGAGTTTTATAACTTGAAGGGAACAACCTCTAATTTTATAGATGAGAAAACCAATTGTGAAGTCAGTTGACCAAAGTTATCCAATTATTTAGAAGGCAATTTAAAATAAGGGGGTTAGCCCTAACTGGTTTGGCTCAGTGGATAGAGCGTCGGCCTGCGGACTGAAGGGTCCCAGGTTCGATTCTGATCAAAGGCATGTACCTTGGTTGCGGGCACCTCCCCAGTAGGGGGCATGCAGTAGGCAGCTGATTGATGTTTCTCTCTCATCGATGTTTCTAACACTCTATTCCTCCCCCTTCCTTTCTGTAAAAAAATCAATAAAATATATTTTTTAAATAAAAAAAAATAAGGGGGTTAGAGGTATGAATTTTGGAGAAGGTGAACTTGGGCTTCTTTGGGAAATTCCTATATTATCATTTATTCTTAAATGTATACCTCAGATCCTTTTGTTTATATATCTTTATAGAACTACTAGAGGCCCGGTGCATGGGATTCAAGCACTGGTGGGGGGCATGACTTGTGGGGATCGACCTGCTGTGGGAGCACCGCTCATCCTGGTCAGCCAAGCAGCACTCCCACTGTGGGAGCGCACTGACCACCAGGGGTCAGCTCCTACATTGAGCATCTGCCTCCTGGTGGTCAGTGAGCGTCATAGTGACTGGTTGACTGGTTGTTCGGTCGTTCCGCTGTTTGGTCGCTGGGCTTTTATTAAATAGGATTAGAATTACTTCCTTATCTGAACCTTTTATTCTTTCTGTAAAATTCAGCACCATCTGCTTGTGTTCTCTAGAGGAGTTATGGTTCCGGTGCATTTAGGGTAAACATCTCTTCTACATGGGGCAAAAGGATGGGTGGTAGATATACTAGGACAGAAGTGGACCATAATTTTCATCCTTCATGACAGCTCTGATTGATTGTTATTTCTTGTGTGAGGTGTCATGTTCAAAACAATTCCAGGCTCAGTAGAAATAATTTTAGGGATTGATTAGCTATGTCTGCCACATATATAGAAGGAAAAATTAGTCACATGAGTTTTCTAAGCAGTCTCTGAGTCTGTACTAGGACAAGGACAGTTCTGTCTTCTCTCTTCTCCCTAGGACATAGTGAGAAGTAACTCCTGTCCTCAAAATGTTTCCCCCTCATTTTTAAAGTAATGATTTAATTTAATTTAATTATTTTATTATTTTATTTTATATTTTATTTTATTTTATTATTTTATTTAATTTTATTTATTTAATTTTATTTATTTAATTTTATTTTATTATTTTATTTATTTTATTTTATTTTATTTTATTTATTTTTTGCCCTGTCTCAGGATACACAGAACTTGAAGAGCCGGGTTCAAAAGCAGCAAGTCTTTGAAGAAGAATTGGCAGCTAATAAGATCCTACTCAGTAACCTAGAGAAGACTGGCCAGGAGATGATTGAGGGTGGCCACTACGCCGCTGACAGTGTGGCTGCTCGGCTGGCGGAAGTTGCCAGCCTGTGGGAGCAATTGCTGGAGTCGACAGCACAGAAAGGTGAGAAGCAGAGGTTTCGTTGAAAGGCTAATTCTTAAATTCTGAAACCTATCACGTTCATCTTTACCTCCTTGAATTTACTTGGTGACCTCTATGAGAAAGATGCTACTCATCTTCTTCCCTGTGTCTTCCTCCATTAGTCAAGAAGTTTTCAAAGTCCAACCGAAATTTATCACACTATACATTTACAAATTTTATGTTTTCTTTATGCATGTAGTTTTTTACTGAAACTTGTTTTATTCACTTTTTAAATTTTTTCTTTTCTTAAAATATATATTTTATTGATTTCAGAGAGAAAGGGAGAGGGAGAGATAGAAGCATTAATGAGAGAAAATCATTGATCATCTGCCTCCTGCACATCCCCACACTGAGGATGGAGCCCACAACCCGGGCATGTGCCCTTGACTGGAATCGAACCTGGACCCTTCAGTCTGCAGGCTGACACTCTATCCCCTGAGCCACACTGGCTTGGGCTAAAATTTTTCTTGATAAATATTCAGCAACCATGAATTCTGTATTGTCTATGCACCTAACACTAGTGTCCTTAAATTAAGGTTTTGGTTCCATAAACAAGATATTATAACCCAGGTAAATTAAACATTAACAGATTGTCGGTGCAAAATGTGGTATTTGTACAATATTTTATTTTTATAAAAAGGGCTTGATAACTTTGTTGTTTGTTTTTTTACCTATCTTGAAGTGTTCAGGCTCCGCAATGAGCTCTTTTAAAAGCTCCCACTTATCTACTTGAATGTTTCTACTAACATTGAATTTACCTGGTGACCTCTAGGCCAGTTTTCTCTAGGTTAATTATAATCAGTTATAATTAACACAAATAATGAGGTTCTCTTATTAATATTCTCCTTGTTCTGAACATGCTCTGTGGACATGGCTCTGTCCTGGTTAGAGAAGGGATCATACTGATTTTGTTTGATGTCATTCTGAAAAGTAGGGGGAAAATCCAACTTGACTGTAACAATAAGAAATCGCCATACAGTAATTGCTGCACAGAAATAATGTAAATAATTGCTATAAGTTCATATAATGAAAAGTTTATCAGGGAACAGTGTGCATAATCAAGACTATTTTTGGGCCAAACCGGTTTGGCTCAGTGGATAGAGCGTCAGCCTGCGGACTGAAAGGTCCCAGGTTCAATTCCGGTCAAGGGCATGTACCTTGGTTGCGGCACATCCCCAGTAGGGGGTGTGCAGGAGGCAGCTGGTCGATGTTTCGCTCTCGTCGATGTTTCTAGCTCTCTATCCCTCTCCCTTCCTTTCTGTGAAAAATCAATAAAATATATTTAATAAAAAAAAAGACTATTTTTGGAAGAGAAAGTTGTGGGGCATGGTTTGTGATGAAGGACAGGCACTAAGAGGGGCCAACAAAGTTCTGAGAAAGACATTTATTAAAAGACACTTCAAAATTGTAAACTGAGCCCTGACCGGTTTGGCTCAGTGGATAGAGCATCGGCCTGCTGACTGAAGGGTCCCAGGTTCGATTCCGGTCAAGGGCGTGTACCTTGGTTGCAGGCACATCCCCAGTAGGGAGTGTGCAGGAGGCAGCTGATCAATGTTTCTCTCTCATCGATGTTTCTAACTCTCTATCCCTCTCCCTTCCTCTCTGTAAAAAAAAATCAATAAAATAAGAAAAAAAATTGTAAACTGAGCCAACCCCAAGTGTTATACTTCTCTTGGAAAATGCAGTGTTTGGGTTTAAATCCCCTTGAAAAGGAGGTCTCAATGGAGAGGAAGAAATGACATATGAAAACACCCCAGCTGTTTAAAATCGAACACAGCAGCCCTGTACCTCACTGGGGATTAATTTATTGTTTTCCTTTGTCTTGGGAACATTACTTTATTTGAAAACAAATACCAAGAAGTTCTACACATTTAAGGTGATTTCTTGTATGATGTTATATGAGAGTTATTTTTTTCATTGGATTATTAAAATATATTTCTGCTTAAGTGGGTGGAAGGTATATTATTTGTCATGAGAAGCAGTGACGGTACCTGTCTTATACTTGATGTTCTTTCCCAGGGACCCAGTTGTTTGAAGCTAACCAGCAGCTGCAATTTGAAAATAATGCCGAAGACCTGAAGCGCTGGCTGGAGGAGGTGGAATGGCAGGCCACCTCAGAGGATTATGGGAAAGGCCTGGCTGATGTACAAAATCTACTCAAGAAACACAACTTCTTGGAGTCTGGTGTGGCTGCTCGTCAGGTGTGTTGCTAGCTTTTTACCAGTTGTAGGCCAAAGCACCTGTATATCCTCTGACCAAACTCATCACAAGTGATTATTATTAAGAGAAAGAGATCAAGAAATTAAAGGTAAAAATTCAAAGATTTTAGTTGGTAAATAGCCTCTTCCCAATATTTCCTTTTATACAGCCATTCTCCTGGTTGCCTGGTATCTCTTGTCAGAACACCATGGCTGATATAAGGCTTTATTGACTTTTCTTGATATAATACGGCATACTCAATCCAGAACCATGGATTATATATATAGCCTGCCAATTACTAGTTATATGATCTTTGGTGTGTCTTTTCAACTTTTCACACCTCTATATCCTCACCTACAAAATAAGGGTTTAGATAAAATTGCCTCTTCTTGTTTGAGCATTCTGCAATTCAAAGCTTGAACATATCTTTCATCCTACCAGTTTTGTTTGTTTGTTTGTTTTAGTTTAGAAAATTGAAACCTGTACAAGTAACATGACTTCACAGAGAAAATTAACACCAGGGCCAGGACTATGATACAGATGTCTAGGCTCTTAATTTCAAGTTACGCCCCCCTGGAGTCCCACCAGACTGTTATTTAAAATACACTTACCTAGTAAGTTTCTAGACTATAGACACTGTACATATGAGTTTCCATTACCTTAATGGAAATTCAATTCCAGTCAACACAATTTTTCAACCTTGGGAATCTTAGCTTGTGTTTTAAAATGACTCTGCTGTTTCCTAGAAGGTCTCGCTAATCTGTCTTGTTAAAATACACTTTTATGATATTTACTTTTTAGTCACTTTGGGTGAAATGGGAAAGAAAGAACAATCTACAGAAGACAGAGCAAACAAAACAAACGCAATCATTTATACGGCTCTAAGAATGGCTTGATGGAGCTTGAAATAAAAGGCTGGGGATAGAAAAACACAAACTGTGTGAAGATGGCTTGAAATCTAACATGGAGGGAGAGTTTGGAGCAGATTTACAAAGGATTTGATGAAAGATAAACAAAAACATACAAAGAGGAAGAACAACATGTGTAAATACATAATAAATATGTGACCCTTTGAGGAAATTTAGGGCATCTAATCACCAGGAATTGGTTCTCCTGGTTGGAAAAGAGGCTAGGATATATGCTTGCAAAAGAAATTTCAAATATGGAATATTATAGTTAGAAAGGATCTTAAATGCCCTCTAGCCCAAAGTCCTTATTATATAGAAGAGGACACTAAAATTAAAGTAGGTAAAAGAGCTTTTCCAAGATCAAGTGGCAACTGACTGGCAGCCAAGAATAGAAGTCACGTCTTCTACCTTCTTAGTCTGGGCATCTTCCACAACATTAGAGGTTTTCAAATAATGCAGTAGATCCATAATGATGATGATAATTACGATGTTTCAAAATCACTCTAGTACACTATGATGTTTTCCAAAGTTAAAGTATCCTAAGAGATGAGAAGAGTTGGCTCGTGAGAGATATTAATTTTAATTCTTTAAGGAGCTTTTACTATTTTATGGATAAGTGTGTATATGTTTTAAGAAGCTATTGGTGGTTAATGGTTTGTTCCAAATTGAGACAAGATATATCAAAACCTTTATAGGTTGAGAATTGGATATCAAAATAGAATAAGTAAAACCAGCACTTACTGTTCATTTACCTCTTGAAAAACTTTTTTGTGCACTTTTGTAATTTTTTATTTTTATTTATGTTTTAATGCATTCATTGGGATGACACTGGTTAACTAAATCATACAGATTTCAGGTGCACAATTCCACAATGCATCATCTGTACACTGTATTGTGCATTCACCACCCCAAGTGAAGTCTCCATCAACCACCAGAAGAAGTTTCTTTTTTTTAAAAAAATATATTTCATTGACTTTTTTATAGAGAGGAAGGGAGAGGGATAGAGAGTTAGAAACATTGATGAGAGAGAAATATCGATCAGCTGGCTCCTGCACATCCACACTGGGGATGTGCCCACAACCAAGGTACATGCCCTCGATAGTAATTGAACCCGGGACCCTTCAGTCCGCAAGCCAATGCTCTATCCACTGAGCCAAACTGGTTAGGCTAGAAGCTTCCTTATTTATCTCTTTCCCCTACTCCAGCAAAAAGGCAAAACAAGCAGACAAACAAAAATCCTATCTACTTGCTTCTGCCAGGCTATTTATAGTTGACCTCACTAATAAGAAGGAACTAAAATTTTCTTTCCAGGGAGATCTTTTGAAACCCAGTTTCTGTATTTCTCCTTTCTTAGCTAATGGCTCAAATGAGGACTGTGATTTCTTCCATTTCACACAACTGGGTATTGACCAAGGCGTGCCTTTACATTTCTTTTTCTGAGGTTTTGACATTTATTTTGTGACATCACATGTAATCTCATAGGAATCATTCTTGCTATGCAACAGACTTCAGCCTTAGAAGTGTCTATGTTATTTACAATTATAGCTTATTTTAAAGGGAGAAGCAGAGGATGAAAGGGGAACTGAGATTGAAAAAGCCTGGCACCATTTTCCTTAGGACCAAACTTACCAATAGTCGTAATGTTAACGTAAAAACCATTGAAACCTCTAAAGAATTTTTGTGAGTTTATTTGAGCCAAACTGTCGACATATGCCGGGAAGCAGAACCTCAATGAATTGAGATAGTGCTCCGGAGAATGGCGGGGTTACATTTGTATTTATACATTTGCAATCAAAGGAGGAACGTAGGTGGGTTACATGAAATTCATTGGTGATAGATTAAGGAGGAGGGATAAAGCAAAGCAGGGGAAACCCCTGGGATTGGATAAAAAGTAAAATGATGGACACATACTTAGGTGGGTGCAGGAACAATTAACATGATGATGAAGGAATTTGTGGTATCTGTCCTGGCACCCAGCACATTTGGTTGTGCCCCAGGGGCTCCAGTAAAAGGGAAGTTACAAGTTACCCAGACATTTCAAGGGTATGTTATCATAGATGCAAAAAGACAGACAGGCTCAGTTAAGGTAAAGGTTGACCTTGTCAGTGAAGATACTGGCCTGGGACGTAACTGCCCACCATAACTGCTTTAGTTAAAGTTTAATTTCAGACCATCCTTTGTGGTTACTTTAGGTCTCTGAGTTTGCAAGACCGCCATGCAGGCCTCCCTTGAGCTTGTCAGGTCAGCATGTGGCCCCTTTTGTCCACACCACACAGTTTAGGTTCTATAGCTCTGGTATCTCTGCTTTCCTTGGCACACACCATAAATATTTAGTCCTTTCTGAAATGGGGTTTGAAAGCTACTTTCCCACAAATCGCTCTTTTAGATTGATGAAATGGTCCTCAAAGTAGCAACTCGAGTTCACTGATTTGATTAGAAGTCCTAACATGGTACATAATGGGGCTGATTCTCTCCACGGCCTCTCACCAAACCTTCATCCCTTCCTACTGAATGACAGGGTTTCCTTACACACATTCAATGTCTTCCTTAGGAACAAGTCGACACCATCACAGACCTGGCAACGTATTTTGAAGAAACTGGCCATCCAGATGCTGGGGACATACGGGCAAGGCAGGAGTCCCTGGTGTCCCGGTTTGAAGCCCTGAAGGAACCGCTGGCTACCCGGAAGAAGAAGCTCATTGACATTCTTCGCCTGCAGCAGATTTGCAGAGACACCGAGGATGAGGAGGCCTGGATCCAAGAGACCGAACCCTCAGCAGCTTCCACCTTGCTTGGTTAGTACAGACTGAGCGAGTGGAGCCGTGAGGCGAGCCCCCAGGCCTGCAGATTGTTTGAAGGATCTGGGATACAATAGCAGGGTGGGGCAAAGCTTGCTCTCAGCTCCTTCCAATCTTCCATAAGAAATTGTTTGAAAAATTTGAACTTAAAAGTTTATGTCCTAAAATCGACACGAACAGGGCCATGAACTTAAGGTCTTTTTGAAGCTAAAGTGCTCTGCTCTTGGCTACTTGCTCTAACTTAGGTTATTGCCAAGGTTCTTGGCTGAGCAGTCATGGTTAGTGTTTGAGGTACCAAGAGTTTTTGTCTATATTGTTGATGAATCCTTTTTATAACCAAATGAGCTATTACAAACATAAAAGGGGTGAAGTAGCAGATAAAGAACACATTTCCGTTTTCTTTGGAAGCTATCAGTTTACCATTGTCAGTGCCAGGACACTTGCATTGAAATAGAGAAAAAAGTGGACATAAATATAATGTAAACTTAATATGCACATAGTGGGAACATCTATAAGGGTGAGACAATGGTGACAATGGAAGGCTAGTCTGGGAAAACTTCCGAGAAGAGAAAGATCTCTTTGAAAGGTGAACGGGCATAGAAGGTTTCTAGAGAGGCATTTAGTGTGAAGTATAGGGAAGGAAATTTTGAAGGAAAAAGAGGTGAAGCATGGATGGGAGACAGGGAGGATTCACTAGGGATCTAGGAAGATGGAGGAAATTAATAAGACATAGTATTTATTATATGCTTTTTAATGATAAGCAATGAGCCCAGCAGGTGTGGTTCAGTGGTTGAGTTTGACCTCCTGGTCATGATTCATTTCCCGGTCAGGGCACATACCCGGTTTGCAGGCTCAATCTCAAGTAGGGGGCATACAGAAGGCAGCCAATCAATGATTCTCTCACATCATTGATGTTTCTATCTCTTTCTCCCTCTCCCTTCCTCTCTCTGAATTCAATAAAAACATATATTTTTTAAAAAAATCTGATTAATGTTAAGCAATGAGTGAGGCACTTTTTATGTTATATCTAATCCTTATAAACAAAAATTTAAAACAGCTAACATTGTGCCAATGTTATGGTGAAAAAAACTAAATTTAGAGGACTTAATAACTCTTTGACACCCACAGAAATTAGAAGCGGAAGACCCTGATTTTTGTGCCACAATATTTTGAAAGAAAATCGGTTGCATAATATTGGAAGTTGATCTGGAAAGTTATTTGTCTTTCTCCTATCTTCCAAAGAGAATTGTGATTTATTTATCATTTTTTGTTAGGGAAAGAATTGAATTTTCTTAGTACAGAGAGGCAGAAATAACTCAGACAAATAATACAGATTTCAACAAGCCCACTCAGTGATTAGAATCTCAAAGGAGAGAACTTGTAGATTCAAGAGTAGGGTAGCCTCTTCTTATTGCATCCACTACAACAATACCAGACCTTAAACTTATTTTTTCTCTGTAGGCAAGGACCTGATTACGTCAAAGAATCTTCTGAATAGACACCAAGTCATCCAGGCTGACATTGCCAGCCATGAGCCACGCATCCGAGTGATAACAGACAGGGGAAACAAGATGGTGGAGGAAGGTATGTATGATTCAGATTGAGTTGAACCATCATCCCTATGCCAAACTCTAGGGTTTTAAGGGAATGTAAAGACATCAGATCCACCTTACCATCTAATACAGAAATTCCCCCTGGGCATTTCTGACAGACACAATGTTTGCTAATAACAGGAAAGTCTCTACCTCATTTCTATTGTTCTGTATAGCCAAAATTATTAAAATAAAGTACATTACCCTAGTAATCAATATAATTTTCTGTAAGAGTTATAAAATTCAAAATTTAAGGTCCAAACCCCATAAAACAAATCAAATACTTTTCCCCTATGGGAACTTCCAAGTCTGTAAAGACATGTCTGAAGTTCCAACTGTCTTATAGTCATGATAGGAAGTAGCACCACTTCTTCACATTTTTTGCTTTAATCGTCTCAATGTCTTTCCTCTTCCTGGTCCCCCATCTTCACAAACCCCACTGGTTAAATGTTGTTCAGAACCAAATATCATACACCAGGTGTGGTATAACCAATGCAGACTAAATCAGGATTCTCCCTCTAATGACTCAAAAATAAATTGCTGCCAGTATCCAACTATCAAAAGTATAGTTTGAAAAAATGCTGAGCAAAATTTCAGAGCACAATTGAGTGATTCAAACCTAAAAATGTTTGTTTGGTATTCCTATTTTACTATAGTGACTTGTCTTATTATTATTATTTTAATTTCTAGCTGTAATTGTGAATTTTATCTATTTCTCTTTCATTTCTTTTAGTGTCATGTATTTTGAAGCCCTGTTATTAGATTCATGTATATAGGCTTGTTATGTCTTCTTGATAAATTTAAAATTTTCACATTATGGAATAGCCCTCATTATCCCTGGTGTTACCCTAAAGGCTACTTAGGACACCTTTAGCATAGCCACTCTAAGTGTCTTTGGCTCCTGTTTGCGTAATATGCATTTCTCCATCCTTTTGCTTGTACTCTGTTTCTTTATATTACAGCAGAGTTTTTATTGTGCTGGCTTCAGCAGCACATACACTAAAATTGGAACAATGCAGAGAAGATTAGCATGGCTCTCGTGCAAGAATAAATCAGATTTCTTATAGGCAGCATATACTTATATTTTGCTTTTGTTTTATGCAATCTGGTCATCTTTCCTTTCAATTGGAATATTTAGACTACTTACATTTAAAGCAATTATCAATATGGATACATTTAAATGTAACATTTTGATATTTTTCCTTTGTCCATCAGTTTCTGCTTTCTTTGGATTAGCAGTATATTTATTATAATTTTATCTACTATCTCTATTTGTTTATTAGCTGTAGTCCCGTGGGGTGTGCGTGTATGTGCATTCATGTGTTTTATTCTAGGGTAGTGATTCTCTAAGTTTGTTTTATGTTTTTCATCATGGTGCTAAGACATTTGCCTTTTTCACACTCTTCTTTCATAAGTGTACAGTGAAGATTTGTGAGTCTAATGGAATATATATTTGTGTATACATTTAAATGTTTTCTGTTTTGATTTCTGATAGGACAATTACCCATACATATAACCATATATGAAAAAGCTTAAAGTGGTCACCAATAATATTTAAAATAATAAAGAATTAAATTTTAAGACTAATCAACTTAATCTTCTGGGACAGGGGTGGGGAACATCTGGCCCACAGGCCATATAAGGACCAAGAAATCATTTGGTCTGGCCCTGCCAAGGCATTAGGGGTGAGTTAATTAAATGTTTGACCAAATACAGCAGGCTAATTTTTAAGTTGATAGTTTAGTATGGCCCTCGAATGATGTTAGAAATATCCACATGGCCCTTGGTAGAAAAAATGTTCCCACCCCTGCCCTATAGGACCTCTCTGGGCAGCGCTTTTCTCTTCAGTTCAGTACTGGGTTCCACAGGCTCTACCTGTTTTGTCTTCCCAGAACTCATTTCTGTCTCCTCCACTCAGTGTGATCACTAGTTCTGTCTGGGTTACCCCGCCCCCTTCCTCCCCTCCCACCCCCAATGCTACAGTCAGAAACTGACCCAGGCATACATAGGTCACGCCTCCTTTCTTCTCCTTTTCTCAGGAGTCACAATCCTCTGTCTATTGTCTGAAAGTCATTGCATCTATAGTTTTCTGTCCTGTTTTCTAATTGTTTAGGTGCAGAACAATTCCTGTAGTAATACGTCCTTTATAGACAGAAAGGGAAATATGTTGAATTTTCTGTTTAGTCTCGAGAATACATGTTTTTGCAACATTGAGTAGCACCCACACATGGGTATTTTGTTTTCAGGTCTGTATAACAGAACATAGCACCCAATTAACCACCATATAAACACACTTACACACCACACATACACATCTATCCCTCATTAGCATTCAGCATTCCAATTTCCAGAAATTTAGGTAAAATGGCAGATTGAGTACATCAAGCATCATCCTCACACCTCCCTTTCTCTCCCAAGATCACCAAAAGGACTGAATTGTAGTGAATGGCAACGAGGGTCACACTAACCTTTTCTACCTGCTCCATAGGACACTTCGCTGCAGAAGACGTGGCCTCCCGGGTCAAGAGCTTGAATGAGAACATGGAGTCTCTCCAAGGTCGAGCTGCCAGACGGCAGAACGATCTTGAGGCCAATGTCCAGTTCCAGCAGTACCTGGCCGACCTGCACGAGGCAGAGGCATGGATTAGAGAGAAGGAGCCCATTGTAGACAACACTAACTATGGGGCTGATGAGGAAGCAGCTGGGGTAAAGCAGACATGGGGATGGACGTTGTCTTGTGTTCACCAAGTGGATTTGTGGGACATTTACAGGTTTCGTTAGGTTATTCGGGTATTTCAGAGTGATATGATAGCTTTTGGATTTCACCTGATACCCTCAGAGCTGGCAGAGATCCTAAAAGATACTTTACATTTTCCTAATCCCACAGAAAGCTGTGGGTTCCCTAGAGATAATTTAAAGTCAAAAAGGCATGACTAGAGATCCCTGCCTGTCTTCGTCGCACCTTCAATTTCCCAGAGTAACCTTCAGATTTCACAAATCAACCATGGTTTTAAGCGTTAGTCACCTTAAATAGTTTTTTTGAAATACAATCAGACAGACATCTCGGGACAAGAAAAAAAAATCAAAGATCATGTTAACTTTTATATCAATTTCTTTGTCTCGCTCATTGTCCTGTGGGAATACAATATAGTATTTCATAAACGTTTAGGGCAAGAAGTAATTAAAATGAGCATCTAAATTTATAAGAATGTTTAATCCTACAAAGTAGCAGTATCAGCAGCATCCTCTTTTAGCTATGATGTGTGTTGATAAAATGCTTGTGCACTTTTGACTTCATGTTGATTGAAGCAAATACATTAAAATTGTTATTTACTTACTTACTTATTTATTTTTGACAGTAGTACAGTTGTCCCCTGAATTCCCCCACTTTTACCCCCTCCTCCCAGGCCCTGCTCCACCCCAGGCCTTCACCACACTATTGTTTGTGTCCATTGGTTATGCATATATGTATATGAGTTCTTCGGTTAATCTCTTCCTGTCTCTCCTCTCCACTCTCTGGGACATGCCAGAGGTTGTCTGTTCCATGTCTTCATGTCTCTGGACCTCTTTTGTTCATCAGTTTATTATGTTCACTAAATTCCACTTATAAGTGAGGTCATGTGATATTTGGCTTTTTTGACTGGGTTATTTTCACTCAGCTTAATACTCTCCAGGTCCCTCCATGCTGTTGCAAAGGGTAAGAAATCTTTCTTTTTTTACAGCTGCATAGTATTCCATTGTGTAAATGCACCACTGCTTTTTTATCCACTCATCTACTGATTGGGACTTAGGTTATTTCCATATCTTAGCTATTATAAATAGCGCTGCTATGAATATAAGGGTGCATATGTTTGTATTGATGTGATTGGTATTTTAGCCTTCTTAGAATATATTCCTAGAAGTAGGATCACTGGGTCAAACTGTAGTTCCATTTTTAATTTTTTTAGTAAACTCCATACTGTTTTCCATAGTGGCTGCACCAGTCTGCATTCCCACCAGCAGTGCATGAGGGTTCCCTTTTCTTCACATCCTCACCAACACTTGTTTGTTGTTTTATTGATGGTACAGGTGTGAGGCGATATCTTTGTCATTTTAATTTGCATCTCCCTGGTGATAAGTGACTTTGAGCATCTTTCCATATGTCTCTTGGCCATCTGTGTGTCCTCTTTGGAGTTATTTATTTTTTAATTTCTATTTTCTTGTACTTGCTAATTTAGGGTTAAAACATTTATATTAAATAGAAAATGTCTTTTGCCAGGAATTAGGTCAATCAGGATAACACAGAGTAATGCTTGAAACACCCCCAGGGGTGCTTACTGACCTTAGTGGGTTGCTTCTCATGATCTTCTCATCAACAAACCCAGGTTCTTCTGAAGAAGCACGAAGCCTTCCTAGTGGATCTCAATGCTTTTGGAAACAGTATGCAAGCTCTACGGGATCAGGCAGAAGCCTGCCAGGTAAGAAAAAGTTAGGGATGACAAGAGTCACAATACCCACAACAAAGAAAGAGGAATTCTCTTAGTTACTGGGTTTTGTTTTCTATAATCCAGGAAATTATTGCAAAGAAAATAGTAAGTTCTATGATTCTATGTACAAAAATTATAGCATCTTCATAGCATCTACAAAGATTTAGCCCATAAGGATTTCTAGATAAGTGTTGTTTTTCACTTTCCTCTTTCCTACTGTGTATATTTTCAATATTCTTTTTTATTATCTTTTGTTTGCATCTCTTCCTCATATATTTCTTCTTGATTCCTTTCCTTCCTCTCTTAGTTTTTTCCTATACCAACACTTATTAAATGTCTACCATATGCAAACATGAATAAAAAATAATCCAAATTTGCAGGAAAATTGTAGTCTTTGTTGTTGTTAATTCTCACCGGAGGATATTTTCCCATTGACTTTTAGAGAGAGTAGAAGGGAGGGGGAGAGACACAGAGAGAAAAACATCGATGTGATAGAGACACATCAGTTGGTTGTGTCAGACCAGGGATGGGGATCTAATGATTTAAAGGTCAAAAGGAGAGGATTGCTAGTGGAGGCCCAGGGAATGAACAAGGTGATGAGAGATCGGTAATGGGTCTTTACATTTCTCAAATAATATTCTGAAACATTATGTGTATAATGATTTAATATCTGCTTTTAGAACTGATGGCTTAGAGCATTTAATATATTTCCAACACAATACACACTCGCTTGCTCACTATGTGTTCACATTGCCAGCCTCCCTGTCCCCTGAGAAGTGTTAGGATGGAGCAATATCTCTGAAAATGCCATGTTGAGATCTCTTTGTTACTGTCAGCCATGTAAGAGGCTCCAATCAGAGGTTCCTTTCTCTTGTCAGGCCCAGGGAGAGCCCTCCGCCCCCTCTGTCAGGTTCTACAGAGAGATGTTCCCAATGGGTAACTTACATGGACTTCTTCTGGTTTTGTTTAGCAGCAACAGGCTGCCCCCGTGGAGGGCGCAGCTCGAGAAGAGAGGGTCGTGGCTTTATATGACTTCCAGGCCCGCAGCAACCGAGAAGTCACCATGAAGAAAGATGATGTCTTAACTCTGCTCAGTTCCATCAACAAGGTGCATATTCCTTCTGACCTTCTTCCCATCAACAGAGGGGTTCTTCCACAGCCCGGCCAGATATCCATGTTTCAGTCAGTCAACATTTTCCCGGTGTTGTTTCCCTGGTTAAAAAAGTTACAAACATAAACCTTAAGGTTATTTATTTATTTATTTTTTTGGTAACACAAACTTAACTGTCAGCTTTGTCGCATCATCTGGTTTCAACCAGATTCACACAGTTGGAAGGTGTTGTCTATGGACTGGCCGCCCTCATTCTGAGGACCCCGGTCCAAAAGTAACAGCATTGGCCCTGCTCTAGGGTCCGAGAACAGGGGTGATGGGTGAAGGATCTGAACTGTGGCAAGTAGCCTGTGCTACAGCCGTAGAGGCCGGTACGTCAGGCTCCTGGTGAAATCCTCACACCTGTGTTTTCATCTCTGTTCCCTACTGCACTCCCCACCCCGTGCTCTTGTTCTGTGGTTCTGGTCTGTTATTTCATCACTCGCAAGTAATAACTACTGGGTAACCATAACCAGGCGCAAATGTGTTAAGAATTTTGCTGTGTTTAGTATGACAGGAAAATTCTGAAAGAACACGTATGAAAGGTTTACTGGCATAAAGAAGATGCAGAATTGAGGTTGACTCCCAAGAGCTGATAGACTTGGCTTGTGGGAGTGGGAGCGTGTGGTAAGCTCCTCATCCCTGCATGGATGCAGTGTTCCTAGCCCAGCGTGGCAGACAGACCTGCCAGGACACAGCCGTGTGGTGGTAGCTGTTACTAGCACAGAGCTAGCTTTGTCCGTCTAAGTAAATGGGCTTAGCCACAGAGGGTAAAACTAGCTGGTTATCCCATATCTTAATACAAACTGGATCTTGGATACGCAATTGTATTTAATGCTGAATGATTTCTTATCCTCTCCAGTTCAGGCTCCTTTGGGCAAACCTTTGTCCTCCTTTGAGGGGTTTTGTTTGGGGTCTTTGTGTTTATTTTTGCAGGTATTTGCCTCATTCTATCCCTGTGCTTTGCAGGTAGACAGATGTGATTCAGAACTGTGTTCTAAGGTGTTTCTTGTCATGGAGTCATTTGTTTGCAGCGATAAGTTTTGCTTTCCCACTAAATGGGGGAGGGGTTGGTAATCCACGAGACAAGCTAAATTGTTAGGATTCCTTGGTTGGAAAAGTTAGCTTGCGTTTTGTTGCTGGTTCCCTAAAATAACTTGGAGATGCTCCTGAGTTGTCCCATCTACTGCCTTGATTGCTTGGATCTCACCCATCCTTTCCCTTTAAGGAAAACCAAGTCCTGTTACAGAGTTCTCGGTATTTTACAGCTGACTTTTATAAGAGGCACTTTTCCCAAATAAAAATAATAAGAAAAAGAACTATCTTTGGTTTTTAAAAACCTTATCAAAGTTAAAGGTCTAATATCAAATGTCACATTTCTTGATTTCAGAAGATTATTTCTTCAATTCCTGAACTAATTATTTATATTCCTTTTTTCTTAACTGTCATCTCAATGAAATTAATAGCCTTTATTTTTTACAATATACTAGTATTTTTATTGTTGATAGTATTACAGGTATCTCCCATTCCCCCCTGCCCCCCTCCTCCCAGCCCCTACCTCTCCTCTCGGTCTTCACTACCTTGTTGCCCATGTCCATGGCTATGCATATAAGTAAGTTCTTTGGTTATAAGTGAAAATTATAATGCTCCTCCCAGAAGTGATGGTTCGCTTCCCTTGACTATCAGCCTGTGTCTGTGCTTAGGGACTTAGTTGAACCGCCTCCTGTTTGTGGCCTTTTCAAGAACTAAAGCAGGGGTGGGGATCTGCTCTCCCTCCAGGACTGGTGGAAGGTGGAGCATGAGGATCACCAGGGCTTCGTGCCAGCTGTCTACGTCAGGAAACTGGCCCACGATGAGTTTCCTACGCTCCCACAGCGGTGGCGAGAAGAACCAGGCAGCATCACCCAGCGCCAGCAGCAGATTGAGGACCAGTAAGTTCTGGAGGCTGCACAGGTGTTTGGCCAAACTTTTCCTACTGGCCAAAGGCACTTCTCACGACTGCATAAGAGTTAAATGTAAACTTAGGGTCTTTCAAACTCTTTCTTTCTTTCTTTCTTTCTTTCTTTCTTTCTTTCTTTCTTTCTTTCTTCTTTCTTTCTTTCTTTCTTTCTTTCTTTCTTTCTAAAATATATTTTTATTGATTTCAGAGATGAAGGGAGAGGGAGAGAGAGAAAGAAAGATAGAAACATCAATGGTGAGAGAGAATCATTGATCGGCTGCCTCCTGCATGCCCCCCTACTGGGGATCAAACCCACAACCCTAGGCATGTGTCCTTGACTGGAATCGAAACTGGGACCCTTCAGTCTGCAGGCCGACACTCTATCCAGGGAGTCAAACCAGCTAGGGCTCAAATACTTCTTTTTTACAATGAAGCCAGAGAACCCCAGTACCATTAAGCCAATTGCCTGAGGTTAGACACCTAATAGAGTCACATCTTCTGACTCCCTGCCTAGCCTTCTTTCAAGGTTATAAAAAGGTTTGCTGGCTTCCATGTGAATTTTGTTCACTCTGCCAGGCTGCTTCATATCCAGTTGTCAGCAGGAATTTCAAAATTTCACTTCTATTAGATGTCCCCAGTCACCATTGGGACATTGACATTTTTATTATTTTTAAATGGAACACTGTGTGTTTGTTTCTCTGCTCTCAATGCTATTTCCTTCTATCTGTATTTCCTTCGCTTCTTTACTGGTTTTCTTTTGATTTTCACTCTCTCTTTTTTGTCCCTCTCATTCTCTCCCTCTCTCCCCCTGCCTCCTCTCTTCTGTGTTTTCTCCATCTTATATTTCACCTTTTCCATTCTCTTCCTTTATACACTAGGTATCACTCTCTCCTCGACCGGGCAGAACAACGCAGACGTGGTCTGTTGCAACGTTACAACGAGTTTCTGCTGGCCTATGAGGCAGGCGACATGCTGGACTGGATCCGAGAGAAGAAAGCAGAAAACACTGGCATAGAACTAGATGACGTGTGGGAGCTGCAGAAAAAGTTTGATGAGTTCCAAACGGTGAGGAAGAGGAGCCATTTCTTCTAGACAGTTTTTTGAGGGTTATTATTATTTCCTTTTATCCCGTACCTCCTCCTAAGCAACTCTTTAATTTCAAATTTGATAAATGTCTATCACAAACCTGCTGAGAGTTCCACATTTTAAATCTTTCTCTGGGTATTGTAGGTGCAAGGGAAATGCAGAGGAAAGTAGTCGCCCCAACTTTGCAGCCTGTGGTTCCTGCTACTCCCAAGTCCTACAGGGAGTGGTGATCTCCCTGAATTCTTCAAAATTTGCCCTATACTGTGCTGTGCTCCTGATGCATAGATGCACGGCCAGAGATAGAGGTTGCATGGGCAGATAGGAAGGATAAGCTGACTTGAAAGCTAGACAATTTCTAATTTCCCACCGACTTAAAACCCTTCCATTCTCCTTTATTCTTTCAGATTCATTTTATTATTTTAACTAACAGTGAATATAAATCCCTTTCTTCCTTTCTTTTTTTAATATATATTTTTTATGACTTCAAAGAGGAAGGGAGGGGGAGAGAGAGATAGAAACATCAATGATGAGAGAAAATCATTGATCGGCTGCCTCCTGCATGCCCCACATTGGGGACTGAGCCTGCAACGCAGGCATGTGCTCTCACCAGGAATAGAACAGTGATCTCTGGTTCATAGGTTGACTCTCAACCATTGAGCTGCTCCGGCCAGGCCTTTCTTTTTTATGATGGATTCCAGTGAAATTCAAAGTGATAAATGATTGATAGATGGATAGATAGCTACAGAGGTTATATTTTATTTAGAATATGTAAAGCAAAAAATGAAAGAAAGGAAAACAAAAATAAAATTATAAAATAACACCAAAAATGAGACTTCCATAAGAAAACTCCTAGAAAGGCTGTTGTATAATGTAATGAACAATATTTCCACCTTGGACAGTGTAATGAGCTCCCTATGGCTGTTACTTACAACATACCTGAGTAGAAGCAGATTGCAAGTCAGTTCATGAAATTCTATAGAAGGTGGAGGAGTTTGTGTTGGCAGAAAAGAATAGCACATGGCCAGGTATAGATCCCCCTGACGGTGCTATTTAACCCAGGGAGAGATTTGTAAGAAAGCTAGAAAAAGGAAATTCACTCAGTTTTCTCTTAATACTTATATGGATTCAGTTTAGATTTAGATCCTGGTCATTTGGAGTTTATTATCGAATATGGTGTAAGCCTGTAAGGGATAGCTACATCTTATCTTTTCCCCAAATGGTTAACCAAGTTTTGCAGCATCATTTACTGAAATGTCCATTATTACCTAGTGATTTGAATTACTACCTTTATCATATAGCAAAGTTCCATATGTATTTGAAATTATTACTGTAAATTATTTGTTTTTTTTTCTATGATAGATTTGATAAACTATGGTAGCCTGTATGTTCATTCATTAACACCACACTGTTTTAATTACAGAATTTCTATATTATGTTTTAATACCTTGTAAGGAAAGACTTTCTAACTACGACTCAAAATTCAGGTTCACTGAATGCACTAAAAGGAAAGATTGATAAACTTTAGCATAGCAACTATCACCATAAACCAAATCAGAATACAATCAACAAACTGGGAGAAAATATTTGCAAGATATCTTATAGATAAAGGGCCAATATGCCTGTATGTAAGTATCTAAAAAATTGAAGGGAAAAATAAAAACTGCTAAACAATAAGAACAGGCAATTAAAAATTATATTGGAAAATGAAAAATAAAGAGAATTCTAGGAAAATGGATGTGCTCCATACTTCAGATAAATAGCAACTCTCTTACCAAGTTTCTGATAGTCATGGGATGTCAGGGAGATTAAAGGTACTCTACTAAGTGCCAATTTGGAGGAGGGAAGCTTGTTCTGTATTGAATGCAAGGTTAGCAATATGTTTTAATGGTTAGCCATGTCAGGGCAGAGATAAGCAGGCACGTATGAAAGCTTCGTCAGAAGGGATCTAACCTGCTTTGCATACATTTTCCCATCTAGGATTTGAAGACCAATGAGCCTCGACTGAGGGATATCAACAAGGTAGCTGACGATCTGCTATTTGAAGGGCTTCTAACACCAGAAGGAACTCATATACGGCAGGTAACTAAGGCTCCGTCCATTTCTCCTCTCTACCAGGCTGAGCTTGGGGAGTCCTCATTCCTTAAACATACTCAACTTCCTATTCCACAGTTCAGCTAGGACATGCAGAAGGTCATGGCATTATGGAGCTGGCCACCGAAAAGGTTAAAGACAATAGACCAAATTGTTCAGCCATTGGAACTGATCTGAAGTCCACACATTGCAACATATACTCACCTTTCCCCTACCATCACAGACAGAAATTGAGTGCTCGAATATGAATCCAATGAAAATGCAGATAAAGGAGCTATGATAATGGAAGGGATATATCAAGAAAGGTATATTGGAAGAGATAGGTCCTAATAAAATCTGATGAAAAAAGGAAAAGAATATAGGTCAGTAGAGGTGGGGAAGGGAGCATCTAGAGCTGATTCAAATTTGGACCTATGGTTTCATAAAATATCTAATGAACATTAATGGAATGTCTCGTCCAGCTCTCTGGGTTGTAATAAACTAATGAGGATGAGTGCTCTTCTGCTTTTTGTGGTGGTGGATATGGAATAAAGGGAAAAGGGTTGTTCACAGGAACAATTTACTTGCCATCTACAGAAAATAGGACTCTAAGAGACTACTTTGTTTAAAGAATGCAGGATGAAGAAAGGCATATATTTCTCCAGAGAAATGCAATAGCTTCTAATCACTAAGGCAATGCTTTCCACTCATTTTTCAGAGGATGCAACATAGTCTCTGTGGCAGCAAACACCGATTGCCACTCCGGGGTTGATGGCTTTGCCGTGAAACATCAGTTTGGGAAGGAAAGTGATCCCTTTCTTAACTGCACTGGCATAAATCAGGCCGGAACTAGAAATAGCCAACAAAGGCATGAACCTATCCAAATTTTGAAGGCGATAACATGAAAACAAACATGATTTGAACCCTATTTAGTGTTCACACACCATGGAGCTGTCTGAGTCAGTTCCCTGGCTCAGGTCTGACATGTCCACCTCTTCTAGGAGTTGAACACCCGCTGGGGCTCCTTACAGAGGCTTGCCGAGGAGCAGCGCCAGCTGCTGGGCAGTGCCCATGCTGTCCAAATGTTCCACAGGTGAGCACTTGAACCCTAAGAGGCAGCCTTGTTCTAGAAGCCACTCAAAAGCCCCCAGGTCTAATTATTATAGTAGAACCATAGCTATTAGTATAACTCTTCTCCCTAAGTTAGATGATAGATCAGGTGTTTCAGTAGTATATTCCTCACTTGGCACATAGCATACTCCCAGACAACCAATGTCAGTTTTCTAGTGCCTAGGCTTGGGCCCTGGTACATAACAGCAGTCTATGTGTGTTGTCATGTCAGTGAATAAAACTTTAAGTAGAAGCAAGAGGTTTAAGTAACTATATTTCTGAACTAGATGTAGACAGTAGAGAACAACAGATATCACAGTGACATTAACTGTTGCTTCAACAACTTATTTATGATTTCCATTCTGTTTCTATACTAAGAAACACACATACACAACTAAGCAAGCAAGCAAACAAATGAACAAACAAATAGAAAACCAAACACCTTCTCTGTGCATAATTGTATTTTTGAATATCCAGAGAAGGGAACAGTGAAGTGCAGATGGTTGTGTTTGTTCAGAATGGCTTCAGGTGGAATGCTGTGAAGTATAACAGTTAAGCATGCAGCTCCACAGGCGGGCCACCTGGTTCAAACTTAGGCTGGAATTTAGCGGTAGTGCAACTTTGAAAACATATACTTAGCATCTTTAAAATTCAGTTTTCTCATAAATGAAGAAGGAATGGTAGTAGTAACTATGCCTCAAGTAGTTGTGAAGATGAAATGAGCATATGTTCTAGCACATTAAAAAGGATGATGGTGGTGGTGGTAGTGATGATGATGATGATGATGGTGGTGGTGAGGATGATAATGATGATGATGATGGTGGTGATGGTGAGGATGATGATAATGATGATGGTGATGATGATGGTGATGATGGTGGTGGTGATGGTGGTATGATGATGATGATGATGATATGGTGATGATGATGATGATAGTGGTGGTGGTGATGATGATGATGATAGTGGTGGTGATGATGATGATGATAGTGGTGGTGATGATGATGATGATGATGTGGTGGTGGTAGGGAAGACTTCCTTATGAGGCCAGTTAGTCATCCTCTGGTGCACATTCTTACTCCTAAACTCTTTCCTCTCGTGAAAAGAGAAGCAGATGATGTGAAGGAGCAGATTGAGAAGAAGTGCCAGGCCCTCAGCGCTGCGGATCCTGGCTCCGACCTGTTCAGTGTTCAGGCCCTTCAGCGACAGCACGAGGGGTTTGAGAGAGACCTCGCACCCCTGGGAGAAAAGGTGAGACAGGAGCTTCCAAGCTTTTCTAACACTTTCTTCTTGACCTATCAATGCCCTCTCCTGTGGTTTTATTTTCCAGTTCATATTCTTATATTTATCTTTCTATTACTCCATGAACTGAAAGGACATGCCCCAGGCCCATTAGCAGGGAAGGGAAATATATTGGAAATGAACCTCCTGCCCAAGTGCCTATTGAATGGGCTACAAGTGAGCAGAATGTACAGAAGCTATTTGGAAGCCAGTAGCCTAAAATAAGCAGGAAATGGTCACAGCCAAGATGGCCAGGCCTATGCCTGAGCATGGTGCATCATTTCCTTCACAAGTAATTGAATGACTTTAATCCAATTCCAACCGAAAAGTGAACCCTGGAGCTTGCCAGATACACTCTGGGATAAATAAGAGTCATCATACAGCATGGCATTATCAAGCAGAGCAAAAAGACGCCCAGAAATCTTGATATTGGGAAGATCTTCACAATAAAAATCAGAATCCTTGGTTCCCTAATGATGCTGTCACTTACCAGCTTTTACTTAAGCACCCTCCCCGAATGCCTTCTTATCTTAAAAAACTATGGCCCAGCCACCATGGGTCGGTGGCTGAGCATCGACCTATGAACCAGGAGTTCACGGTTTAATTCCCAGTTAAGGCACATGCCCAGGTTGCTACCTGATCCTCAGTATTTCTCTCTCTCTCTCTCTCTCTCTCTCTCTCTCTCTCTCTCTCCCTTCCTCTCTGAAATCAATAAAAATATATATTTTGAAAAAGATGTATGGGCCCTAACTGGTTTGGCTCAATGGATAGAGCATCAGCCTGCGGACTCAAGGGTCCCAGGTTCGATTCCGGTCAAGGGCATGTACCTTGGTTGCGGGCACATCCCCAGTAGGGAGTGTGCAGGAGGCAGCTGATCAATGTTTCTCTCTCATCGATGTTTCTAACTCTCTATCCCTCTCCCTTCCTCTCTGTGAAAAATCAATAAAATATATTTTGAAAAAAAAAAGATGTATGGTCATGTGGCCTACTTCAGGGAGTCACCGATAGAGCTGCCATTTTAGTAGAGAAAGCAGCAAGATGTTCTTGTACCTCATTGATGTCTGTTTGAGGAGCAAGGACACTCGGGACTGGGGGCCTTTTCTTTTGCGAGGATCTAGGTGTGACTCTAGGATGGTGATCAGAGCTCTTGTACCTCCTCAGGTGGTCATACTGGGAGAGACAGCAGAGCGGCTCAGCGAGTCCCACCCAGACGCCACTGACGACCTGCAGAAGCAGCGGACGGAGCTGAATGAGGCCTGGGATGACCTGCTTGGGCTTACAAAGGACCGGAAGGAGAATCTCAGTGAGGCCCAGAAATTCTACCTGTTCCTACAGCAAGGCCAGGTAAAGATCAAACGGCCAGGTGGGTG
>NW_005871238.1:888575-931038 GCF_000147115.1 Myotis lucifugus | reverse complement strand
AGCACCCCAAATTTTAATTGTTTGAATAATTGAATAAATGTTTTTACAAAAGAAGAGACTGTTTTGTTTGATATATGCCTTCCTTGAGATTCCATAATAAGATATATTTTTAACTAAATCTAGCTTGGCTGGTGTGGCTCGGTGGTTGAGCATCAGCCCATGAACCAAGAGGTCACTGGTTTGATTCCCTGTCAGGGCACTCGCCCAGCTTTTTGGCTTGATCCCCAGCAGAGGGCATGCAGGAGGCAGCCAACTGATGTTTCTCTCTCATTCATGTTTCCATCTCTCTTTCCCTCTTCCTTCCTTTCTCTCTAAAAATCAATAAACATTTAATTAAAAAATAAAAAGATTTACTCTTAGAAACTTTTGAATATGCACTATAGTATTATTAATGATAAAAAAGAATCTACTGTAAAGAACATGAACCCTTAGAAGTGATGGAATATGTACTGTTTCAGGACTCCAGTGTCTGGATTCCGGTCTAGATGCTTCTTTTACTTATATAACATGGACAAATCACTTATTATCTCTAAGCTGACTTCCTCATCTCCAAAATGAAAACAAGAGAATTCCCAGAATTCTGTACAGGATTATTACAAGAACTGAAGAAAACAATATATGTGAAGAGATTTTCAAATGCAAGGGATTGCTATTGTTAGTCATGCAGCGACAACAAAAACCTAAGATCTGTGAGGCAGATAAAGCCAGATCAAAGGTATTAATCTGGAAACATTTTCAAGAGAGGAAAAAGCCCAAAGACAGCCCTGTAGCGAGTTGCAAGGCTTTCTTGTCAATCCCAATATGTCTTTTTCTCCAGGGACCTACAGAATTGGATCAGTGGCATGGATGGCATGGTATCATCACAGGAGATGGCTGAGGACTTAACTGGTACTGAGATATTGATAGAGCGACACCAGGTATGGCTACAAAAGCCATAGCTTCTGTTCACGTGACTTGGCTGTGATGGCATTGGCCTCACCAGTTTCTTCTCCTTCTTCCCCACAGGAACATCATGCTGACATGGAGGCTGAGGCCCCTACCTTCCAGGCCTTAGAAGACTTTGGTGCAGAACTTATAGGCAGCGGGCACCGAGACAGCCCTGAAATTGAAAAAAAGCTTCAAGCTGTCAGACAAGAGAGAGATGATTTGGAGAAAGCTTGGGAGCAACGTGAGAAGATGCTAAATCAGTGTCTAGAGTATCAGGTACAGCAAACCTACAGTCATTGAGCATATTGGCTTCTGTCTGTTCCTTCTGTGCAGGTTTACATGGTTAAGTGCGGGTGCTCATTTCATGGTCTTCCCATGCTTCGGGCCTCTCTTGGTTACCTGACACTGTATCCTCTGCTTTGTAGGCTGATCACTGTTGTGTTTGTGGCCCTTATTCCTGTTAAAAGAGTCAAAATGGGGGCCATTTCTCAGCATGAAGTGGGGTGATAATAATTTATGTATTCATTGACCTTTTGATTTATTGATTTTTATTGAGAGCCTACTGTGTGCAGAGCCCTGGCAACATAACGTTTAGTAAGATAGCATCCCTTTTCTTAAGGAGTGAAATTAGACATGTAGACAGATCATTCTAGTACTTGTTAATGAAACAAAACATATGAATGTTTTGAGGTTAAAGAAGAGGAAGTGATTAACACTTTTGAGGGAAAAGAGTGAGTATTCCAGGCTACCCTGAGGGAGAATGTTCACCCACTTTAAATAACCAGCCAGTATTCACCAGGGGTAGATGTGGGAAATAGCACCCCAAGAATGAAGGATAGCTTATATAAAGACATAAATCTGTTACAGGGAAATGTAAGAGGTCCAGTACAGTGGTCCCCCATTTGTTTGTGGGAGACTCTCCTAGGAGAGAGTTCGTGATACCTAAAACCACAGACAGTACTGAACCCTAGATATACAATCTTTTTTTTCCTGCACATATATACCTATGGTAAAGTTTGCAAATTAATATATTAGGCACAGTAAGGGATTAACAACAATAACTAAATAATAAAATACAACCTTCATAACAATATACTATAATACAAGTTATGTGAATGGTTTGGGGGCCATTATAAAGTAGAATTGGGGCTACTTGAACACAACCACATTGATACAGCAGGTCTAATAACCAAGACAGCTAAGCGACTAACAGTTGGGGAGTGTACAATAACGCAGATGCACTGAGCAAGCTGTAACAGAGCAAGATGTCTGGAGACTTCTCACTCTGCTCAGAAAGGCACATTATTTAAAACTTATGAATTGTTTACCTCTGGCATTTCCATGTAATATTTTCTGAACGTGGTTGACCTTGAAGAAAATGAAACTGTGGATAAGGGAGGACTGATGCCTCATGTACCTCTAACTTGACTTCCCATAGTTGTTCCAAGGCAACTGTGACCAGGCAGAGAGCTGGATGGTGGCTCGTGAGAATTTCCTGAGGTCAGATGATAAGGGTTCCTTAGACAGTCTGGAGGCCTTGATGAAGAAACGCGATGATTTGGACAAAGCAATCACTGCCCAGGTAATAATATAAGAATTCAAAAAATAACTATTAGTAATAACAGAAACTCTACATATGTTTGTGGTTTATGATTTAAAATTATTCCCATTTGCTTCTATAGGAAACTCCGAGGTAGTTTGACACTTTGGCTTATTCTAACTCAAGACACACATGGCATTGACCTTTCTTACTTTATGTCCAACCTTTTAAAACCTTAATTTTAGCCCTAGCCACTTTGGCTCAGTGGATAGAGCATCGGCCTACAGATTGAAGGGTCCGGGGTTCAATTCCAGTCAAGGGCACATACCTCAGTTGCAGGCTCCTTGCAATCAATCAATGCATTTCTCTCACAGTGATATTTCTCTCTCTTCCACCCTCTCTAAAAATCAATGGAAAAATATCCTCTGTTGAGGATTTTTAAAAAATCAACCTGAATTTTGGAGTTGGGAGAGATTTTTTATACTGTCTATTCCAGAATCTCACCCAATGCAGAAATTCCCCTCCACAATGGCCATGGGAAGTAACAAAGACAGGAATTCAGTGCCACACAAGTAGCCCATCTAAGTATTCTTAGTAACAGTTCTCATCTTGTTTATTTAAAACCCATCTCCCTGTAAGGCATCTACCCTTTGGTCCTGCTTTTGTTTCCCTTCATGAAGTCATAAAGGATATCTCTGTTCTTTTCTAGGAGAGAGTCTGGGATTGTACCAGGGCCTAATCTTCTCTCTCTCTCTCTCTCTCCCCCTGGTACTAGGAAAAGAAGATCACTGAGCTAGAGCATTTTGCTGAGCGCCTCATAGCTGATGACCACTATGCCAAGGAAGAGATTGCTGCTCGCCTCCAGCGGGTGCTAGACAGGTCAGGCCTGAGCAACTGTTTTTGAGCAACAAGAGGATATAGCAAAGCATCCCCTCTGCTAGCATTGAGCATGGGGGTAACACTGAGCTTTTCTCATCTCTAGGTGCCTAAAACTACCTTGACACTTTGGGAAACTTTATGATCTACACTCACAGAATAAAAGACATAGACGTTACCTTAGCAATTACTTGACTTAACCACTCTATTTTATATCTAAAAATTATGAGACTATGTTATATATAACATACACATATGGTGTATAGATAATAATATGACATATAATAATATAATGTGAGACTAAATAATTTTTAACTCTGTTATATGTAACTCATAAATATATAAATAATGAGAGGGGAAGGGACAGGTTGGCAAATGGCAAGAGTCATGGCTATGCCATTTGGGGTTGAGGGGAGGGCAGAGGGCAGAAAATGATCCTGCCCCTCTTCCAGGTGGAAGGCTCTCAAAGCACTGCTCATTGCTGAGCGGACAAAACTGGGAAACTATGCTGACCTAAAACAATTCTACCGTGACCTTGAGGACCTGGAAGAATGGATCAGTGAGATGCTGCCCACCGCCTGTGATGAGTCCTACAAAGACCCTACCAACATTCAGGCAAGCTCAAAATAAAAACCGTGGGAAAAGTCAGCATCCGGAGATTGTCAGATGAATGATCACCTCCCTACAGTGAACATTTGCTTACTGCTGTGATCACTCCTGCTGTCCTCAGAGACTTTGGAATCTAACGTGGAGTGGGTTCTTCAGAAGCCATCATCACGTTGGTTATGGTGGAAACGTGACCTCTTCCTTGTCAACAGAAGTTACCTTTTCTTGCTTCCCTAAGTGAGAAGGTGACTTAGTTTTTTCTTTTCCTGCAGAGGAAGTACCTGAAGCACCAGACCTTTGAAAATGAGGTGTACGGCCGAGCTGAGCAAGTAGAAGGAGTCATCAACTTGGGGAACTCTCTGATTGAGCAAAGGGCATGCGATGGCAATGAAGAGACCATGAAGGTAGGGGTGCTGCCCAGCATGGGTTTTGGGCTATAGAGTCACAGGAAGATAATTTTTTTTTACTCTTTTATTGTTTCCATGTGTAGGGATATGGAATATGCTTTCTGATTAGTGGCCTTTCCTCTGCTTGTTGCACAAGGAAGGAGGAAAACAGTGATGCTGGGACCTGAGTGCTCCTACCACACTTAGTACCTAAAACTCCAAGAAAGCTTTAGACTTACTAAGCATCATCATACTTGTTTTACATTTTCTATCCCTACTGCCAAGAGCCATTGCCATTCAGGCATCAGCCCCTGTAAGCAGCCCAGCACCCTTTCTTCAAACTTTCTTCTCGTACCTTCTGTTCTTTTTCCCAGATTAAACATACTGGTTTAACACATGATATTCATATCAGCCGGTATGACTCAGTGGTTGACCTTCAACCCATGAACCAAGGAGGTTACAGTTCCATTCTTGGTCAGACACATGCCTGGGTTGCAGGCTTGGTCCCCAGTAGGAGGCAGCCAATCAAAGATTTTCTCTCATCATTGATGTTTCTGTCTCTCTCTCTCCTTTCCTTTCTCGGAAATCAATAAAAACCTATGATAGTCAAGTATTAGAAAATTTTGGTTAGCCCCTAACCAAACAGAGATGTTGGCCCTTCATAGCCTTCCTATATTATCCATTCAAGTTGTTACAGGACCCAGGATTCTAAAGATCCTAATGACCTTCTCAATTTCTCTGGGTTAGGGTCAACTGGAAGAGCTGGAGAAACACTGGGACTACCTGCTTGAGAGAACAATTGACAAAGGGCAGAAGCTCAATGAGGCTAGTCGCCAACAGAGGTTCAACACAGGCATCCGGGATTTCGAGTTCTGGCTCTCAGAGGTAATTGCACCTGGAAGTGGGGGTGGAGTTGGAGGGCTGAGGGTATAGGAGCTTAAGAAATGCTTATCAGATCACCAGATTTATGCGTGAATAACCTCCTTCACTCTTCTTGGGGAAAGTTTAGGGACACAGTTGCCAATCTTGTTCCTTCTAAAGATCGTTTTGACTGACAACTTTCTTGCTTATTCTTCTGTTCCCAGGCGGAGACACTGCTGGCCATGAAAGACCAGGCCAGGGACTTGGCTTCTGCAGGAAACCTGCTCAAAAAGCACCAGCTGTTGGAAACGGAGATGTTGGCCCGAAATGTAAGTAGTGTTGGCATCCCACTCCTCTGGGGCTTGCATTCCAAGAACGGAAATGTTTCCCATCATAAGAGGTCATTCAAGAATACAGTCTTGCAAAACCGACCTTAATGTTCTCCACCACTAGTCATTATAACCAGGTCATATCCATGGGTTGCAGAGAGAGGTTGCAACAGTCTTTTTTTTAATTATCTTTTTTTCTTTACTGTTGACACTGTTATAAATGTCTTGTTTCCCTCTTTTTGTCTCCCTCCACCCAACCCTCGCTCCCCACCCCTAGACCTCTGCCACATTATTGTCAGTGTGCGTGGCCCATGCATATATGCTACATGGTCTCTGGTTACTCTCTTTCAGTCCTTGCCATCCCCCTCCCCTCTGAGATCTGTCAGTCTGTTCCATGTACCCATGCTTCTGGTCCTATTTTGTTTGTCAGTTTATTTTGCTCATTAGATTCCACATTATAAGTGAGATGCTATGATATTTGTCATTCTCTGACTGGCTTATTTCGCTTAGAATAATAATCTCCAGGTCCATCCATGCTGACGTGAAGGGTAAGAGTTCCATCTTTTTAACAGCTGTGTAGTATTCCATTGTGTAAATCTGCCACATCTTTAAAAGAAAACATATATATATACACACATACATATATATATGTATATATATGTGTGTGTGTGTATGTATATGTGTGTGGGGGGTATATATATATATATATATATATATATATGTTTCAGAGAGGAAGGGAAAAGGAGAGAAAGACAGAAACATCCATGATGAGAGAGAATCATTGATCGGCTGCCTCCTGCACGCCCCCTACAGGGGATCGAGCCCGTTACCAGCTTAATGCCTGTACTGTACTATTCACTGAACACACTTGGGTTTTCTAGGATGCACTGAAGGACCTGAATGAGTTGGCTGCTGATCTGCTCTCCAGCGGGACTTTCAATGCTGACCAGATTGTGGAGAAAAGAGATAATGTCAACAAGCGCTTCCTGGACGTCCAGAATCTAGCAGCTGCGCACCATGAGAAACTGAAAGAGACCTATGCCCTGTTCCAGTTCTTCCAGGACCTGGACGATGAGGAGGCCTGGATAGAGTATGTACTGCCAGCTTACGTTGCGTTGGTAATTCAAGAGAGCAGATAACCCACACAACATGTTTCTATTTGATGCTGAAATGAAATAGGTGATGTTTCTTGCCGTTGGTATTACTTCTTAATCATGTTGGCCTTAGCTTAAAGTTAACATTTATTTTATTTTTCCCAATTGTCTCACTGTATACATGCAGAGGGAGCTAAGAAAAGAAGGAGTGGGGGATAGTTCACGTGTAGTCTGGGAACAAAGTTGGGGGGGGTGGGTAAGAGATCAACCGAAAGACTTGTATGCATGCATATAAGCACAACCAACAGACGCAAGACACTGGGGGAGATGGGATGAGGGGAGGCCGGGGGAGGTCAGTGGGGAAAAAAAGAGAGATATGTACTACTATTAGTAATACCTTAAACAATAAAAAAAGAAACCATAGTTCTAGATAGTTCATAGAATGTGTAATGCTCCTTCTAAATGAGACAGCTGGACATTTACAACTTACCCAACTGATGAGCTCATTGTCTTTTTTTTTCTGTATCCTCTGTATCTAATATGATACTAAACTGGACACTGGACAGGGAATGTTACAGATTACCTACCGTGGTTTTATTACTAATTAATTCTACCTTTGTTGCAAAAACATACAATTGGCAAGAACCATATGATTTCACTCATATGTGGGGTATAATATTGAAAGCAACAAATAAATGAAAATTAGAAACACACAAAACTCACAGATAAATACAACAGTTTGTGCTTACCAGAGGGAAGGGGGTGGGGAGTGGAAAGGTAAAGGGAGTCAATATATGGTGAAGGAAGATTGGGTAGTGAAGACACAGTGCAATATATGGATCATGCATCATAGAATTGTACACTTGAAACTTACATAATTTTATTCACCAATGTCACCTCAATAAATTTAACTAGATTTTTAAAATAAAACAAAAAATAAAATGTTTATATTTATTTGGAAAAATATGATTAGGAATATACTAGCAAATCAAATTATTTGCTTTATTTTCTGTTTGACCTGCCTCATCATGTTTGTCTTCAACACATCTGCTGATTCTTCACAGTAATCAATGAATTAGAGAAAAACGTTGTGCACAGGGCAACAAGTAGGGCACTTTAGAAACACTTTTAGAAACAGTGAGGTAATATAATCTTGTCTTTGTCGCCTTTTACTGTGCTTCATAGTGATATTCAAATAGTTTACACTCAGAACCATTGCTGCCATTACTTCTATAATATCAGCTCTTTATAACTCATTCTAACTAAATGTAGACAAAAATAACAAATGCCATGAAGTCATATATGTATATATATTTGTGGGTATGTGTATGCATATCATTTTCACTTTTATTCAAAGAGGAACACTAGTTACATTCTCGAGCAAAGAAGAGAAGATGCATCATGAGACAGGCGAGGGAACTAAAGAGAAGGCTGGAGCTGCTGTCCACCTGGTGGAGATCAGTTGCTATTTTAACTGCGTTAGCCTAAGTCAGAAATTTAGCTGAAAGCCTTTGGTACTAATTATCTTTGTGATCACTGACTCCAGAGCGTTACCAGCACCTCACCCCCAGCCACACACACACTCAGAAAACTGCTGCTCTAGGATGACCTCAGATGCCTAAACTGTGTTCGCCCTTGTTTGCAGAGAGAAGTTGGTTCGGGTGCGCTCCCAGGACCAGGGGAGGGATCTGCAGGGGGTTCAGAACTTACTGAAGAAGCACAGACGCCTGGAGGGGGAGCTGATGGCACATGAACCTGCCATCCAGGTAGGAACAGTAGAGTCTGAGGCCTGGGAGGGCAGAGCTAATCCAATAGTAGGCCTCCTGTGTGGGATAAGGAGGATGATTCTGTAAAATGTGAAGGCGGCATGCCACGACCACATAGTCAGTCACAGCATCCAAAAGTGTTCTTTTCTCCTCCACACGTTGTGTCCTGTGAATAGAAGAATCCTGCACAGGGACCCGTGCTCTTCCTTGGAAGGAGCGCTTCAACACACCAGGGCACAGTTGTTGACAATTAGATGCAGGTTGGGACATTCGGAGAAGCTATGCTTGAGCGGAACCATATGGTAAAAAAAGGCAACTCTGGTTCTGGCTTGGCAGTAGGGTCACCCTATGACTGTGACTAGTCCATAAATCAGATCATGGGGTGCATGGCCTGGTACAAATGCCAATGTGTCCGCTCAAATACTTGGGTCAATTTAACATGGTCTATTGCTACAGCTTTCTTCTCCTCCCAGGATTTTTAAGTCCACCCCGAGTACCATGAAGTTAAGAAATAATCTGCCTAGATACTTTGCCAGGGAACTGCGCCTACATCGGGAGAGGGCGTGAGGTGACGCAGCATGGAGGGCGTGTGTTTTTCAGAACGTGCTGGATATGGCAGAGGGGCTGGGAGACAAGGCCGCGGTGGGGCGAGAGGAGATCCAGGAGCGGCTGGCGCAGTTTGTCCAACACTGGGAGCAGCTCAAAGAGCTGACCAAGGCGCGGTGAGTGGGGGCGGAGGCCCAGTTCTCCGCCTGTGTGGCAGGTGTTGAACTGGGGTTGGGGAGGACACCCAAGTGCTTGCTTAGCATTTCTCCGCCGCCACCCATCCTCTATCTTCTAAGTCCCTCCTCAAGTGCAGTCTTCCATTAAACAGTCTCCCATTTGCCCCAGGCAGAAGTCATTGCTGCCTCTGTGCTTACAGGCCTCTACTCCTGCACTTACCTGCAACTATCTTTTATCATTGCTGCTCTTTGTAACAGGTTATTTGCCACATGTCTGTTTTATGTTGCCCCAATTTTAGCCTTGTATGCAAGTTAGTAGTGAGAGAAATGTTTTTTCTCCCTTATTGCCATATAGCCATTTAGAATCATATAGTCATATAGCCAAATAAAGTAATTTCTGCTATAATTTCATGTCTGTTGGCATAGGAAGACATTTCTTCCCGGGGAAATAAAAGCACTTAAGATGAACGACAGTGTTCTGATTCACTGCCATTATTCTCCAACTCCAAAGTCAGCACTTTTGTTTGGACAAGATTTCCTTTCCCCAACAAACATTCCTGGAGAGTAGATGATGCCACAAAACGGAACTTGTGGGTCAAGGGTCTCCCCTTTTCAGAGGAGATCACCACTGCTGACTAGTAGACACAGGTTCAATTCTTCTGTCGCCCAGTTCAACGGTGGCTGCCTTGTGAGGTTGTGCCTTTGGCTTCATTCCTACGCTTGCTGGTTTTCTCTTCTTCTTCCCGGGGCTTCCTGGCCTGTTGTAGAGGGCTTCAGTTGGAAGAGTCCCTAGAATACTTGCAATTTATGGAGAATGCTGAGGAAGAAGAAGCTTGGATCAATGAAAAGGAAGCAATGGTTGCCCGAGGAGATTCTGGGGACACATTGGCTGCTACTCAGGTGAGCAATAGGCTGAATGAATCCATTGTCTTCTCTTTAAGAGGAATCTCTTAGATTCTCAGTGATTTCACCTTAAAATTAGAATCTCCCTCCTGGTGGGAAAAAAACAAATTTAAGAATAGCCCTTCATATAGGATGTTCTTGATACTTAACATTTTTCTAGTAAATACAGTGTTGCTTAGAAATGTTTAAATTTTGATATGGAGAAATCCTTGATCAACACTGTTATTCCAAAATCCAGAAAACTGTCAGGTCACGTGGTGAGATAGACTCAATATCACTTATATACCTGTGACCCTTTTTCTGGTAAGTTTGCCCTTTTTTGGGCAAGTGAATAATTTGGGGAGCAATGTGGGTGGGATATGTTGTCCAGATGTTTTGATTGTCACCGACTCATTTATGCAGAGTTTGCTAAAGAAGCATGAAGCCTTGGATAATGACTTTGCTGTCCACGAGGCCCGGGTGCAAAATGTGTGTGCCCAGGGGGAAGGCATCCTGAGTAAGGTGAGAGATTCCAGGAATTCCCGGTCAAACTTTCATTTTCAAAAGGGATTGGCCCAAATATAGACTCATGAGCAGTGCTAAAATCATACACAGAATTTTAGTCACTTATTTTTAACATCTAACAAATATGTATTTATTTTTATTATCTAGGGATGCAGTGTCCAATATGGCCGCTACTAGCCACAGCGGCTATTTAGAGGGGATGTGCTGGTAATTATTTAACAACCAGCTACTGCTCCCCCAAAATTAATGCCACAATTGATTATTTCTGTGGAATAAATTTTCCCACGGTGGCCCAATTGAATCCACCTCTTTAAGCTGCCATTTTTTCTTGTTGTTGTTGTCAGCAAATAGTTATTTAATTTCTGTTTTCTGAAAACTCTTTTTTCAAGCTCTTATAAATACACCTTTCAGATTCTTTAAATTAGTTGTTGACACACTTACTCTTATCCTATGCACAACATGGCATTTATGAAGCTTTTATAAATGACTAGCTTTGATCATAGAATATTTGTAAGAATGGGAAATTTTTTTTGTAAGCCGACCAGTTGGAAACTTATTTGTAACTTGAGTATCGTTCTTTAGTTTAAAAGCTTGTTTTTACAACATCTCACTGATCTAAGTGCTACACTAAGAACCCTAAGCAGAGATGACGTCATACTTTCTAGATGCTTACACCCACTCAGACAATCACAGTTGTGTGAACAAGCATGAGAAGGTCATCCAAGTGCTGGGGTGGAAATAATCATCTGGGACATCGAGAAATCACAGAATAAATCACTAGACCTAGAGGAGAGTCGTTAAATATTTTAAAAGAGAGAGAGGAGAGATTTTTAATAGTCCCAAAGAATTCAGATGTTTGGCCTTGGTCTCTCTCTTCCTCCTTTCACCGTTGGCGTTGCAGGAGGAAATTCGGCACAAGGAGAAGATTTCCGCCAAGATAGAGGCTTTGAATGCAAAGACACCGTCTCTGGCCCAGGCCATAGCTTCCTGGAAGGTGCAGTTGGAGGATGATCGTGCCTTTCAGGAGTTCAACTGGAAGGCCGATGTGGCAGAGGCCTGGATAGGTATGATAGGGAAGGCCAGGGTGCTGGGGGTTGAGAAATGCTGATACATTTTTTAATGCAATGGTTCCTGGGGCTTTCTCACTTACCTTGTGAAGAGAGGTGCTCCCTCCGTCACCCATTCCTGTCCTTCTGGGACGCAATTACAATGACACTCACACACACACACACACACACACACACACACACACAATGAAGTATCAGAGAGCATCTTTTTGAGAATTGGTGATTTCGCATGTGATATTCAGATAGGGCCGTGGCCAAAACTTCTAGGAAATAAATGTATGTTTGATTTAATTAAAATTTATGTCTAATATGAAATTTTTGTGTTCTATGAAATACTCAGACGTTCCCTTGGTGCTAGCTTTGTTTCCGTCCGTTTATCCTGAATAAGTCTATAGAACAATCCATTCATCCCCAATTTAATGTTTACTCACAGCCCAAGGAATCGCTGAGTTGTAGAGTTAGGAGGCTCTCTTGTGAACTATAGGACTTATTCCTTTTCTCCTTATCAAGTCTGATCCAAGAGCAACTATCTTTCTCAACCTATGAATGATCTTTGCTCTTTAGCTGAGAAGGAAAGAAGCCTGAAGATCAATGGCAACGGTGCAGACCTCACTGCCTTCCTCACTCTCCTGGCAAAGCAGGTGAGAGCCGGGTTGCCTTTGTAATAGACGCCCGTGAGGGCCAAGACCCATGTCGCACAGAAGCTGAACACATAGGATTAGCCACTTCTACGTTGTGTGGTTTTATTGGCTGTAGAACCTGTAATATTCTTCCTTTTATTCTTCCTGATATTGATCATTTGCTAGTTTTTTCTCCCTCTTTGCCTCTCCCTGCCCACTCTCTCTAATTAAATTTGCAACTGATATTTATCATTTTTATTAGAGAATCAACATTTGGCTTTTTAATTTTTTTCTGTTCTATCTTTATATTATATTCCATTAATAGCTTTTTATATCTTTATATCTTTACCATTTTCTTTAACTTTCTTCATGATTACTTGATTTAAAAATTTTTTAAGGTAGATTTCAAATATTTAGTTATTGTTTTATAATATATTGATTTAAGGATATAAATTTCTAAGTAAAGCTTAACTGCATCTCAGAAATGTTATGTTTTTGTTATCCAGTTAAATATGTTCTATCTAATTTTTATTTGACCCACTAATTATTCTGTTTTGGTGAATAGTTTTTGTACAATTGAAAGAATGTGTATTTTTTCAGTGGTTTATATTACCTGTTATATTTTGTTAATCGTGTTGCTTAAATACTTATTATTTTTATATATTTTGAGGCTAAGTTAAAAGTTGTGTTGATATTTAGAATAATGCAATCATCTTGATGAATTGATACTTTTAATTATGAATGGTCATCTTTCTAATAACATTTCTTAATTTAAAATCTTTTTCGCATACTAGAATACTACACCAATTCTTTTTTGTTTGTTTATAGTATATATCTGTTTTCATCTTCTGTTGTTTTTTATGTTTCTGTGACTTTATATTTTATTTTTCTTATTGATACATTTATAAACTGCAAAATGATTACCACCATAGAACTACATAATACTTTCATTCTATCACATAATTATCATTTGTGTTTAGTAAGAACATTTAATATTTACTCTCGTAACAACTTTCAAGTATATAATACAGTATTATTTGCTAAAATAACCTTGCTGTATATTAGATCCCAAAACTTGTTAAAAGGAAGTTTATACCCTTTACACCCCTCCCCGGCCCCCAGTTCTTGGTAACCACTATTTGAGATTCACATATAAGTGACATCATGCAGTGTTTGTCTCTCTCTGACTTAACTCAGTTAGCACAATGCCCTCAAATGTCATCCAACTTGTTGCAAATGGCAGGGTATCCTTCTTTCACATGACTGAATAATATTCCATTGTATGTATGTATGCATGTATGGATATATGTATGCATCTATATATCTACCTCTCTATATTACATTTTCTTTTTCTTTTTTTAAATTCTCACCTGAGATATGTTTTATTGATTTAGAGAAAGGAAGGGAGAGAGAGAGAGCGAGAAATGTCGATGTGAAACATCAATTGGTTGACTATCCTACACGCCCTGACTGGGGATTGAACCACAACCCAAGTATGTGCCCTGACCAGAAATTGAACTCAAAACCTTACTGATGTATGGGACAGTGCTCCAACCACCTGTGCCACCTAGCCAGGGCTATATTGCATCTTCTTTGCCTGCTTATCTGTTGGTGTACACTTAGGTTGTTTCTGTATCTCAGCTATTGTGAATAATGCTGCAGTGAACATAAAAATGCAGAGTGCCTTTAAATTTTCTAAAATTTTATAGATTTATATAATGAGTATGGCTTTGTCTATCTAATTTTATCATTTTATTGGAATGGTGCAGTGATGGTGAGCCTTTTGAGCTCGGCGTGTCAGCATTTTGAAAAACCCTAACTTAACTCTGGTGCTGTGTCACATATAGAAATTTTTTGATATTTGCAACCATAGTAAAACAAAGACTTATATTTTTGATATTTATTTTATATATTTAAATGCCATTTAACAAAGAAAAATCAACCAAAAAAAAAATGAGTGTCATAGGTTCGCCATCACTGGAATAGTGTGTTCATTTACATTTAAACTAATTCATTGATAAGTTTTTACTTAAAATTGTAATCTAACACCTCCCATTCCCCATCCAACCCCTACTTTTTAGCTAGGGGTTAAATTGCTTCAAAGCATACTTTTAGTTTTGTCTATCTATCTATCTATCTATCTATCTATCTATCTATCTATCTATCTCTCTACTTATCTGAGGACTAGTCCTATACCTGGGACCTTTCAGGGGTTTGTTTCAACTAACTCTCTTTCGCGGGGGCTGCCCATGCTTACTGTGTCCTGAAATCAGCACTGTGTGACTCCAGAGAACTGTATGTAGCGTTTTAGATCCGCAGCTGCTGTTTTCTGCTTGGCTTCTAGGCCTTGTGTCCTACAGTTTAGGAATCTATAAATGTCTTGAGAGGAAAATATAGTGGGAATAGTGAACCTACTTTTCTGCAGTTCCCTCTTCATGGCGCCTCAAACCCTGGCTGCCCCAGTTCCCCCGAACTCCAATTTTTGTCTTTTTAGCTCCATCTAAAGCTCTCATCAGCTGCTTTCCCCTCTTACCCTGTACAGTGTATACTTCAAAAGCAAAAGTAACAGAGAATATTACTCTTACTCTACTACCAATCCCTCCTCTCTATGATTTTAATCCTTGAGTTACAACCACCTGAGCTGCATTCTGATCTTTTTCAAACAACTTTGTACTTTTTTACCAGCGGTTAAAGCTGTTCTCAAAGAGAGAATTGGTCCAATACAAGCTACTCTATTAAAGCTGGAAGTGGAACATCCCTAATTTTGTGATTCTGATACCAACATCTCCCAAAAATATCATTAGTGTAATATAGAATCTGTAGGTCTTTTTTTAATTTCCATACTTCCAAGATCTCCAGTAGAACACAAAATCTAATAAGTGATACAAAAGAATTTTAGAATGTGAGTTCAAATCTAATTTCAAAACATACGTCGGAATTTAGCCATAACCCCAATCCCAAATGTTTACTTAAGTCTCTAAGTCATATTTCCTTTTCCTTGGTCATCATTCTAACTCTTTCCTAGTCCTTACCTTGTTCATGATAAAAATATGGTGGATCCCAGGTATAAATGACCCTTCGGAATCTGCATTCGTTCTCTGCTCACTGCTTCTCTCTGGTCTTTCTCAGGACACACTGGACGCCAGTGTGCAGAGCTTTCAACAAGAGAGACTGGGAAAGATAACTGACCTAAAGGACCAGCTGGTGGCTGCTCAGCACAGCCAATCCAAAGCCATCGAGGAGCGCCACGCTGCCCTGCTGAGGCGCTGGGAACAGCTGCTGGAAGCCTGTGCAGCCCACAGGCAGAAATTGCTAGAGAAACAGCTGCCCCTACAGAAGGTAAATGGTAAAAGATGATGAGGCACGATAAGACCTTGATTATATATTAGCCATGGAATCTGGCAACAAATAGTGGAAACCCTGTTTGGATATATTTGAGTGTGTACCTTGCAAAGGACCAGAAAGACATTCTTACTGAGCAAAATGACTTTAGATGGCTAGGGAGGTTTTTTTAGACTTTTGTCAGTTATCCAGCTGACTTGAGATGAAAGCTCGGCACAGGTGATAGAAGAGGTAGGTGGCACAACAGGGTGAACGATCTTACTGTATAGCAGACCTACAACTGGCAGGCAGGAGATAAGGTCATCCCTATGCTTTTCTCCAGTTCAAATGAAAGACCTAGACAAGTAAATATTGTGTTCTTAGATGTCACTTAACATCTCTGAACCTTGATTCTCCCATTTATGAAATAGGATAATATTACCACCACCTCTTGCTGTTCTCTGTTATTGCTATTAAAAAGGATAATGGATCTGAAAAATTCAGTATAAACCACTAAGTTCTATATGGATGTAAGTGATTAAAATGTCCTTTCTAATGGTGGCTGCTAAGGTATTAGATGTTGATAATAAAAAAAACAATAATGAAAGGAAGTTGGATGGTCAGTAAATTACTGAGCACTCCTAGACCATAACAAGTATTATACCATATAAGGTAGGGAGTTAGGGAAATTGGAAAACACACACACAATAAAAACTAGTCAGTTTGAAAAAAAAATACTCAGTCTGGACCCTTAGTTAATTTTTATTCTATTGAAAGACATGAGACCTAATTTTAGTGAAAAAAATTCAATTAATGGAATATATATATATATATACATGTATATATATATATATACATATACATATACATATATATGGAGAGAGATATGAAAGATATTTCACAATCTGATTTTATTATTTTACTTTCTGATTGTAAAATATTCAGTTGATCCATACTATTTTGAAAATAATAAGAAGTACTTCATAGGTTTTTATATTCTTCATATGAGTTTTCTCTGTGTTGATCTATTTTAGCATATAGATTGCAGAAATGAGTACAGGGAAAATATAATAGTACACAACCTCTTTAATGCCTATGTTTGGGGATGAAAACAAATTTGCATAACAAATCTCCCTGAAAGTACTATTTGCTGACCTCAAATTTATGATGATTTTAAATCTAAAAAAATTTTGATGACATACTGTTTGGAACAATCCATGTTATTGCTCTCATTCAGAAGTTCAATCATTGAGAACTTACAGATAACTCCAGAGAGTATTACAGGGATAGGGATAAAGGTTAGAGTGTAGGAAATCGATTTAAACAGGAACTGCAAGCCCTGACCAGTTTGGCTCAGTGAATAGAGCATCGGCCTGCGGACTGAAGGGTCCCAGGTTTGATTCTGATCAAGGGCATGTACCTTGGTTGTGGGCACATCCCCAGTAGGGGGTGTGCAGGAGGCAGCTGATCGATGTTTCTCTCTCCTCGATGTTTCTAACTCTCTATCCCTCTCCCTTCCTCTCTTTAAGAAATCAATAAAATATATTAAAAAATAAAAGTAAACAGGAACTGCAAGCATGAGATGAGCCCTGAACAAGTTTTAGAAGGATGTTAGGAAAAGAACTCAGTCTTCAAAGAGACATTTGAGAGGTATGGTCTATAGACGATCAGAAGAAAGAGGAAGTGGATAAAGGATAGGATAGATTTGCCTATTTCATGAATGATTCATTCATTTAATCATTCATCTAACATCTATTTTTGCATTTCTACTATGTGCCAAATAGAATTGAAACAGATTTCAGAATAAGAAATCATAAAATCTTCTCATTGAAAACAACCTTTGTCACTTTTGGAATCTTAGAGCTAAAATGTCTCTAGAAATCATTCAACTTTCCCATTTGTAGATGATAGAAAACTTGACCAAGTTTACAATGAGATACCAGGATCAGGACTTATATTTCTAATTCACATGTCTGTCCATTGGTTTCCCATTGGTTTTAGTTCTGTCCTTTTAACGGGTTTGCCCTGAAAATATCGAAGACAATTACTTTTTCAGTCTTCTCTTTCCTCTTCTCTTTTTCTCTTCTCTTTCTATTGGGAAAGATGAAGGTGTCTTTTTTTTTCTCTGTAGGCTGAGGAGCTATTCATGGAATTTGCACACAAGGCTTCAGCTTTCAACCACTGGTGTGAGAATGCTGAGGAGGACCTGTCAGAAAATGTGCACTGTGTCTCCCTGAATGAGATCCGCCAGCTGCAGAAGGACCACGAGGCTTTCTTGGCCTCCTTGGCCAAGGCCCAGGAAGATTTGAACTATTTGCGAGAGCTAGACCAGCAGATTAAGTCCTTAAATGTGCCCTCCAGCCCTTACACCTGGTTAACCATGGAGGTGCTAGAAAGGATGTGGAACCACCTACCTGACATCATCAAGGTAGACTGAGGCACAGCAGGGACCTCCTTTGGCTATAGTGACCATGACAATTTAGTGGAGTACCCAAGTTGGGGGACTTCTGAGAAAGAAAGGAACATTTTTAATTGGGAAAGCAGTCGTAAATTGGATAGTCTAAGAAATATTTGAAAATATGTTCACAATAAGTATAGCCCTATGTAACATAGTTTGAACAGTTTTAAGCTTCAGGGTGTTGAGCAGTGATTTAAGGCAGCAAACACAAGCTCCAGGACATGGCTCTGAAAATGAGTTATAGAAAGTTCACGAGGCTTGCAGATATCTTTAAAGTCTCTATATGCCTTCATCCAAAGCATTCTCTATTTTATACACACCTCCAAAAGTGCCTTTTAAAAGTGTTTGCATTTAACTTTTGTCTGTCTATAATGATGTTCATTATAGAAGGTATGGAAAATATTTAAAAGTTTAACAAAGAAAAATTTTACCATAAAATCACCAATTTTAGATGGCAACTCTTATAACTACCTTTCCCTTTAAGGCTGTTTTTATGCTCATTTAAATGAAATTTCATCTGGAAAAAAATAAGCAGAAAGATTTGCCTTCATTGTTTTGTTATTTTTACTGAGTTTTGCCTTTGAAACATCTGCAATTACTTATGGGAAGTGACATAAGTTTCCTCACCTTTTCAAGATGAGAAGAAGTGGGCTGGAAGCAATGTGAGCACATAGGCACATGCCTCCGGAATATAAATTTGGGAGAGTTAAGATCTATGGCTGAGCCTGGGAGCCAATTATTTTACTGCAAAGAAAGGTTTTCAACGTGCAATTCGCTGTCTGTGATTTGGGTTTCTAGGAACGGGAACAAGAGCTGCAAAAGGAAGAGGAAAGACAGGTCAAGAACTTTGAGATGTGCCAGGAGTTTGAACAGAACGCCAGTGCCTTCCTTCAGTGGATCTTGGAAACCAGGTGTGCTATGTTACCTCAAAATTCATGATCCTTATGCTACACACTCCATTTCCCATAAGGATAAAGTTCATAAAGGAGGGGAGGAGGAGGGACTCCTACAGCATTTATGCTGTCCCAAATTACCATGTGCTTTCTATTGGTAATTGGTTACTTTCTGAATCAATCCTTGCAAAACTGAGAAATGAGAGTTTCAGCCTTCTACCCATTGTGTACCCTTCAATATTCTCTTCTGGATATTCTCATTTGTTCCCTGTTGCCTATAATTACAGTTCAAAAATATTAGCAGTTCTTTCTTACTTAAACATTTTATTGTTGAAATTATCTTTGCATTTTACAAAGTACTTCTCTGTCCAGTAACTCACTTAACTTTTAGAGCACACTGGAAAAGTATACAGAGAAGACCTTATTACCTCTGTGTGAAAAGAAGTTTAGTAGATGCATTGATGGGCTCACGGTCACATGTGTATTTATTGACACAGCAGAAGTAGAGCACATTATAAACATCTAGTGTGAAGCTCTTATGTTGCTTGACTAAAGCTGTGATGAGGATCAAGTGAGATAGTATATGCTAATGGCTTTGATTGAATCCAAAGTGTCCTATATGTGAAAATAACATTTGTCACATCTTCTAGGGCAAATGACCTTGAAAAAGAGGAGACTTAGAAGGTGTAATATACATTAGAATAAATGGTCTAAATTGGTAGACTATTCAGTAATTGGGTCAGATTTGTGGAATTTTGAGAGTTAAAGAAGTGGTTTGGACAATCCATGATATAGACTGTTTCTACACACCACTGATAAGAACAAATCACACAATTAACAAAAGGAAAGTCAGTCTCATGGCCAAAAACACCTGAGAGAAGGCATAAGCAACATAGCTCTTCCTTCTCTTCCTTTGGGCATCATGTGCCCAACACCGAGCATATCACCTGACCACCTGAGCTCTCTCTACTACAGCAAGTAGATGCATGGAAGGCTGTTAGCTTCTTGGTGTGAAAGATACTTTGGAAACAGTGGATGGAACATGTTCATATGTTTTTGGCTACAAAAGAATTTAGAATATTTCATAAATCTGAAGTAAAAAAGATTGTTAAAGTAATCCATATTAACATATGATTTCCCTTTCTTTCTTCTGATTCCTGTTCCGGACCTTCATGTCCAGGGCTTATTTTCTGGATGGGTCAGTATTTTATGTTACCACGTTTGTCTTGTTATCACATTCGGGAATGATTAAACAAGGAGACCTTACTACTGGGGCATCTCATCTCATCTCATCTCAATCTGATGATGCCTCAATAAAAATGTGGGGTGAGAAGGAGAAGCATAGTACATATATTATTCTGGCTCAATACCCCATTAGATGGAGTCTTGCTGACATTAGGTTAAGAGTGTGTTTGAGAATAAGAACTAGGAGAAAGACCTGGAATCCTTCTCCTAGGCAGAGAAGAGCTAGAAGGGGCCTGAGTTCCTTCTCATATGTCTGGCAAGGTGGCCAATGGGCAGAAGGGTTGGTTTCGTGAAAATTTGGTGTTGTGTAAATTTATTTTAGAGAGGCCAAGTGACTTGGAAGAAGTTGCAGTAGAGAAATGTAGAAGCTCTGAGTTTGTCTGTCTTTGTGAAATATGGACCTCTGATATTATAAGTAACTTTTTTGTCTGGTTCTGAACTAGATCTTTGCTCAAAGAAACAGGAACTCTGGAATCCCAATTGGAAGCAAATAAAGTAAGTAATGTTTATTCATTAGGTCAAGATATTTCCAGAATTATAAGGAGTACTTAAAGGAAACTCTTAAAATAAACACTTTTATGTAAATTCCCTGGCCTGAAAGTCAAGAGCCTATGGCTCTGGTGCCAACTCTGCCAAAATGTTATTCTAACCATTGGCCACCACTTTATGGACATGTTTCCTGAACTCTCTAAACTGTAATTTCTGTATCTATGTAATAATGTTAATGATATTTCTATTATAGAGTTACTGTTATTGATTAAGAGGAAAAAGTGCAAGGCTGCTAGCTTACACCTAGAAACATTGACAATTTTGTAATTTGATAATGACAATTATTTGATAATGCAATTGAATCTAGATGATCTCTTAACAATTGGGTAAAGCATTGGGCTACCGCTGTGTTTCTTACCCTTATTTCATTGTTGACCCCTCTAGGAGAAAATTTTAACTAATTACATTGTATTTCTTCCTAATGAGAGGTTAAATACTAAAGAATAAGACATTGTCAGACAGGGAGTTCTTGTTCTGGTCAAGAAGGTAATTGGTGTGCTGGCCTCCTGCCATGACCACATCAAAACTACAATTAAATTATAGCATAATCAACCTGCAGAACCATTTGAATACTAGCCGAACAGAGGTGTTATTACTAAGGATACAAAGAAGAAGCCACCCTCCAGATGATAGGAAGAGGGGAAGAATTAGAGCAGGCTGGATCCACAGCCATGTGTGCCAGCTGAGAATCTGGTGGGATATCTCAGCTTCAGAAGTCTCCACTGAGGAGCAAAGGGAATCCCAGCATCTACCATGTTCATGGATTGGAAAAAATAACATCATTAAAACGTCCATACTACCCAAAGCAATCTACAGATTCAAAGCAATTCCTATCAAGATACCAATAGTTTTGCTGAATAGTTTAGTTATCATGGGGGACAGGAATATCCCTGAAAATAATTGAATGGAAGCAATTAGAGGAAACTCATCCATTTCTTATTTTCACTCCCCTCCCTAGGAGTGGTGCCCTGGGTGACTCTCTCTCTTCTCATTTTCCAGAGGAAGCAGAAGGAGATCCAGCTGATGAAGCGCCAGCTGACCAAGATTGAGGATCTGGGAGACAACCTAGAAGAGGCTCTGGTTCTGGACATCAAATACAGCACCATTGGGTTGGCGCAGCAGTGGGACCAGCTCTATCAGCTTGGGATGCGAATGCAACACAACCTGGAACAACAGATCCAAGCCAAGTACTGGGAACCTATGGGCAGGGCTAGGGAAGGGTGTGGATGATACTAGTTTTAGGTAGTTAACTCCAAGGGCTAGAATTTGGGGTACTGGTTAAAAGTACTCCTTAAGAGCGAGTACACTCACTGTATTCAGAAACAATATTCTCTTTACTGCCCCACAGAACGGTTTCTCTTTATTCTATTATGCAATAGGAGACAGTGCTCTCATTGTCCTAAAAATACCCATCCGCCACTTCTCGAATTCCTTCACCATCTTATGTAATCTCTTCAGAGAGCATTCCCCTTTGTAAATTTTTCTCTAAAATGTCTAAGATGCAAGAGATAGTCAGGATATGGAGCAGAAAAGCAGAATTCATTTTTTCCCTAAACAAATTAATTGTCTTAAAGAAGCTTTAGGTTTCCATAGCTTTTTTGGCAGTGTTATTATCTAAATCAGAGATTTCTGTAAAGAGTTTGATAATAAACATTTTAAACTCTGTGAGCCAGGCCCTGGCTGGGTAGCTTATTTTGTTTGAGCACTGTCCTGATACAACATGTTTATGGGTTCAATCCCCAGCCAGGACACTTACAAGCATCAACCAACCAATGTACAAATAAGTGTCTCTCTCTCTCTCTCTCTCTCTCTCTCTCTCTCTCTCTCTCATCAATTTTAAAAATTAAATTTTGTGACTCATATAGTCTCAGTTGTAACTACTCAACTCTGCTATTGTGGAGAGAAACCAGCTATTGATAATTCATAAATGGATGAGCATGGACCAATTCCAATAAAATATTATTTATGGACATTTAAAATTAATGTATGCTTAACAAAGCATTCTTCTTTTTTTATTATTTCAACCATGTAAAAATATAAAAACCATGAGTAATGCTGCAATGAACATGGTTTCACACAATGCAATACACAGATGATGTATCATAGAATTGTACACTTGAGATCTATATAAACTTATTAACCAATTTCAATTTAAAAATATAAAAAACATTCTTAGCTCATTGACTGTACAAAAGCAAGTGACAGACTGGATTTGGCCCTAAAGTAGATGACCCAAATAGTGAAACAGTCACTAAAATTTCTATTTCATGTGACATAGCTTCTGCTTTTCTCTGTTTTGTTTCATGAGGTAATTAAGTTTTTTTTTTCTTTCAGAGATACTATAGGTGTGAGTGAGGAGACACTGAAGGAGTTTAGCACAACCTATAAGTGAGTATCCTATATAATAAAAGCCTAATATGCTAAGTGTCCAGTCGTCCGGTTTGCCATTTAACCAATCAAAGTGTAATATGCTAATGATATGCTAAGGCCACTCAACCACTCGCTATGATGTGCACTGACCACCAGGGGGCAGACAGTTGACTGGTTGACCAGTCGCTATGATGTGCACTGAGCACCAGGAGGAAGATGCTCCGACCAGTAGGTGAGCTTGCTGCTGGGGTCCGGATGATCAGGACTGAGCAAGACAGGCCAGACATGCCTTGGAGCCCTCCCATGGTCCCTCCCTGGCTGGCCATCCCCCTGCATCCCTCCCTGGCCCCGATCATGCACCGGTGGGGTCCCTTGGCCTGGCTTGCACCCTCTTGCAATCTGGGCTGAGGGACCCTTTCCCCTTCCGCCGAGTGCACGATTTCATGCACCAGGCCTCTAGTAACTTTATAATGATTGGTTCTTTGTTTTTCAGACCATTCAAAATAAACCTCAAATACATTTTTTCCCTTCAATGTGGCTTATTAGGATTTTAAATGAAGATCTAGATATGTTATTTAGCTTTAACTTGTAGTTTATAATATGTCTCTGAAATTCCTAGATTTTAGAAATACCTTTTTTATGTTCAACATTTTATCCTTTTTCCTCCAAACATTAGGTTTTAAAAAAGTGTAGAAACACAGGCAAGCTGTCCACTCATTTCTTTGATAAGATTATGCTAGGCTGCCTGGCCAGCGTGGCTCAGTGTTTGAGCGTCATGTGACCTATGAACCAGGAGGTCACAGTTTGATTCCTGGTCAGGACACATGCCCAGGTTGTAGGTTTGATCCCCAATGTGTGGTGTGCAGGAGGCAGCCAATCGATGATTCTCTCTCATCACTGATGTTTCTACCTCTTTCTCTCTCTCACCCTTCCTCTCTGAAATCAATAAAAATATATTTTTAAAAGCTTATGCCATGTTAATAAAGCCCCAGCTGATGCAACAAAACTGTTCTTTTCCGTTGTTAATATGCTTCTCTACTGAACTTGATAAAATGTTTTTATTCTATAGACACTTTGATGAGAATTTGACAGGGCGCTTGAGTCACAAAGATTTCCGGTCCTGCCTGAGAGGGCTCAATTACTACCTGCCCATGGTGGAGGAGGATGAACCTGAGCCCAAGTTCGAGAAATTCCTGGATGTCGTCGATCCAGGGAGGTAGGAGGAAGACCAAGGCCAGACCAAACCAGGGACTGGGGCTTTGCAGGACGAGCACCAAGAGTAAAATAATCCATAGGCATTAACTCATCTTGAGAATAGGAGTGACAGTGGCAGAGACAATAAGTGAACGGGGCAGCTTTTGGGGCCCTTCCAGGATTAGCTCAGAAGTTCATGGCACTAACTGCAACTCAGGCACCAGTCCTGCAATTTGATTAATGCCTGCTTTATGTTTGACATGAATTTCCATTAGTTCTGAGAATGGAACTTGACAGAAGAGTCCCTTCATGTGTATAATGTCTTAGGAGAGGATCACTAACATGTAGGAGTGGGGGTGTTTACGCTTGTGAGGGTGGTGTAGAATCATAGAGGTACCACATTATGGTTAGGGACTAATTCTCTTTCATACCAAAACCAAAGAAGACCAGATATAGAGGTCCTCAAATCAACTTGAAGAGCTTGAGGTACAGATACAGGGTACTGGTGCTGATGGGAAATTCTGAAATTCTATATAGTGTGTCAGGCTCATATGGAAACAGAAGCTGGATCTTGGGAAACTGTTTATTTGGCTGTAAGGGGAGGAGAACGAGGGTCAAATAGATCATGGTCTTAGAGAGCTGAGTTGGAAGAGGTGCTTGGAAAATCCAGCTTCCCTCTGTCCCTGTGACACCAAGTAGAATGAGAATGGGACCTGTTTCTTCTCTGTGTTGAGAGGGCACAGCTCCTGATCCTTTTATCCGACAGGAAGGGCTATGTCTCACTGGAAGAATACACCTCATTCCTGATTGACAAGGAATCAGAGAACATCAAGACCAGCGATGAAATAGAGAATGCTTTCCAAGCCTTGGCGGAGGGCAAGAACTATATTACCAAAGAGGACATGAAGCAGGTACGATTCCAATTGCATCTTCCCTCATTATGCTCTCACAACAATCTAGATTTTGCTCATCTCAGGCCTGCTTGCCTACTAGCCCCCCCCTCTTTGTTTTTCTCTAGATATCATCTGCTTTGGTCACCATTTAATTTTGTGATCAAAATGCAGAGTCAACCTCTAATGCAGCGGTTCTCAACCTGTGGGTCGTGACCCCTTTGGCAGTCGAACGACCCTTTCACATGGGGTCGCCTAAGACCATCCTGCATATCAGATATTTACATTACGATTCATAACAGTAGCAACATGACAGTGATGAAGTAGCAACGAAAATAATTTTATGGTTGGATCACAACATGAGGAACTGTATTTAAAGGGCCAGAAGGTTGAGAACCACTGTGAGTCTAATGACTATCAGGGTCAATCCCAAACCTGAAACTCATTTTCAAGAATGCTTTTTATCCCATTTATTTAATAAGCCAAATTTAGGGAATGGGATAAGAAGCGTAGTCAAAGTGACATGGAACTCTTCAGGTAACAGCTGACTTGAAGAGATTGTTGGTTTTATTCATTAGGAATTATGAATTAATGTGAAAGGTATGTGATATGGACAGTGCTGGCTTTTTCTTCTAAAGTTCCTCCACTCGCTGAGTTTAGGGAATATTGGAATCCCAAGGAACCAGCTATTTTGAATTCTTATTACTGCATCTTTTTCCTCTTATGTTTCAGGCTCTAACACCAGAACAAGTGTCCTTCTGTGCCTCACATATGCAGCAATACGTGGACCCACGGGGCCGGAGCCACCCTGCTGGCTATGACTATGTTGGCTTCACCAATTCCTTCTTTGGCAACTGATAAGCGACTCTTACTAGATCACATAAAATCTTAGTTATGGAATTATTGGGGAATGAAAGAGGTGAATATAGAGGGTAGAAAGATAGTCATGTGTGTATTACATTTATTGCAGGACCCAAAAGAGAAACAGCCTTGGGAGATATAAGGCATTAGTAGAGTTGGAGAAGAGGAGACCAGGGCTTATTTTGCATGAAACTAATTAAACCAACTGATGGGTGCCAAGTTCTCTCTTTTCTAAAAAAAATAAAAAATAAAAATAAATTAAATTTATTAGGGTGCCGTTGGTTAATAAAATCATATAAATTTCAAGTATACAATTCTATGAGACAACAAGCCCACTACCCAAAGTAAAATCTTCTTGCATCACCAAACATTGACCCCTTTTACCTTTTATAAATTCCCTCCCATTTCCCTCCCACTTCCTTCTGGTAACCACAATACTGTTGTCTGTATCTATGAGTTTTTGTTTCATTTTCATGTTTTTTCATTTCTTTTTTCAATGCATCTTTATTGTTGAAAGAATTGCAGATGTGCCCCTTCCTTCCCCATTGACACCCTCCACCCTGCACTCGCCCCTCCCAGGCCTTAACTACACTATTGTCTGTGTCCATGGGCTATGCATATATTCACATAGTTCCCAGGTTAATCTCTCCCCACCTACCCTCCTAACCCTGTCTTCCTTCTGAGACTCTTCAGTTTGTTCCATGCTTCTATGTGTCTGGATTTATTTTGTTGATCAGTTTATTTTGTTCATTAGATTCCACATATAAGTGAGATCATGTGGCATTTATCTTTTCTCTGACTGACTTATTTCACTTAGCATGATACTCTCCAGGTCCCTCCATGCAGTCTCAAAGGGTAAGAGATCCTTCTTTTTTACTGCTGCATAGTATTCCATGGTGTAAATGTACCACAGCTTTTTTATCCACTCATCTACTGATGGGCACTTGGGCTGTTTCCAAGTCTTAGCTATTTAAAGTGTGCCACTATAAACATAGGGGGCATATATTCTTTCTGATTGGTGTTTCTAATTTCTTAGTAAATATCCCTAGAAATGGGGTCACTGGGTCAAAAAGCGTTTCCATTTTTTTTTTTGAGGAAAGTCCATAATCTTTCCCATGGTGGCTGCACCCACCAGTCTGCATTCCCACCAGTAGTGTACTAGGGTTCCCTTTCTCCACATCTTTGTCAACACTTGTCATTTGTTTATTCTGACAGGTGTGAGGTGATACCTCATTGTCATTTTAATTTGCATCTCTCAGATGATTAGTGACTTTGAACATCATTTCAAATGTCTCTTGGCCATCTGTATGTCCCCCTTGGAGAAGTGTCTATTTAGATCCTTTGCCCATTTTTAAATTGGATTGTTTGTCTTCCTTTTGTTAAGTTGTATGAGTTCCTTATATATTTTGGATATTAACCCCTTATCAGATGTCTCATTGGCAAATATGTTCTCCCATGCAGTGGGCTTTCTTTTCATTTTGTTGATGGTTTCTTTTGCTGTGCAGAAGCTTTTTATTTTGATGTAGTACCATTTGTTTATTTTCTCCTCAGTTTCCCTTGCCCTAGGAGAAGTAAAGAGATCCTGGTGGCTATCTCTTCAGCTTTTCCCCCAGAGCCACTAACCCTAGTCTCTCCTCAGATGATTCTAGTCCACTCTGCCATCCCTCCTCCAGAGCCTAAGGTGAGTGCTATGAATGAGATTTTGTGTGTGGCCCTTTAAGGGGGCAGCTGTGTTCTGGAAGATCTTCTTCTCTCTCTGGTGGACAGAATCTGTGCTGATCTTCAAAGCGAGATGGTATACAGGTGTCTCTTGCTGGCCTGTTGCTCTGGGTGTGGGTATATGTACCACCTCTTTTTTATTCAGTCATCTAGCAAAGGACACTGCAGTGGTTTCTGTGTCTTGGCCACCATGAATCATGCTGCAATGAACATAGGGGTGCATATATCTTTGTGAATAAATGTTTTCAAATTTTGGGGGTAGATACCCAGAAGCGAGATTGCTGGATCATATGGTAACTTTATTCTTAATTTTTTGAGGCGCCTCTATACTGTTTTCCATAGTGGCTGTACCAATTTACATTCCCATCTGTAGTGAATGAGTGTATTTTTCTTTTCTTCACAACCTCTCCAACATTTGTTATTTGCTTTGTTGATAACAGGTGTGAGATGGTATCTAATTGCCATTTTCATTTGCATTCTCTTAATAGCTAGTGAAGTTGAGCATCTTTTCATATTTATGTTGGTCATTAGTACATCTTTTTAGGAGAAGTTTTACTGACTTTTGTTTAAACATTTGGATACTATCCTATCTAATAAAGAGGGAATATACAAATTGACCATCACACTGTCACAAAGATGGTGGCCCCATAGCCGCAAGATGACAGTGCCCAGTCCCCTCAGCTCTGCCAAAGTCCCCCAGTCTTTCAGCCCCGCCCAGGGGGATGGCAGGCGCATGGTGTGGCCGGACCCCTGCTCAGCCGCCCAGCCACCTAGGACTGGCCCAAGTCACAAGCAAACCTCGGATGTCAGCTGCGTAGCCAATGCCTGAGGTGCAGGCAAGCCTTGGATGGCGGCTGCCTAGCCAACGCCTGAGGCACAAGCAAGCCTCGGATGACAGCTCTCCAGCCACCCAGGGCCTCCCAAGGCTCAGGTAACCAGGGCCGGCCGAAGCTTGCGCTGCTGACAGTGGCAGCAGCAGAAGTGTGAATGTGGGCATTGCCATCCCCTGATCACCGGGTCGCCTCTTGACCCTGAGGGCTCCCGGACTGTGAGAGGGAGCAGGCCAGGCTGAAGGACCACCCCGCCTCCAATGCATGAATTTTCATGCACCAGACCTCTAGTAGAATATAACAATGAAAAAGTATAGTATATGGAAAAACTGTTCTTAAATGTCTAAATTGCCTGATTATTAGTTACCAAAAATAGTTACAGTTAAAAAGAAGCAGAACCCAACAAGCCATCAAAATCAGTATTATTTAATGTCACACTTACCAAGTATGGAGACTATTTTTTAAAAGGTGTGCTTGTAATGACCAAAGTCAAAGGTGAGCAGGTTCCATTCCCCTCCCAACACCTGCCAAGGCCCAGTAAGATTATTAGACAAATGATGGGTCATGAAATGTTCTTTTAGACAAGGGACCATTAGCACCATCTTATAAAAGAGAGTGGGTACTATAAAGGCTAGAGAAGTTAATACTTATCTGAAGAATCATCAAAATTCCCTAAGAAGATGACACTGTCAGAGTTAATACAGCTTCTTCTGAAATCAATTTTGGCCACCTGTGCACCCAAGCAAAAAATGGTAATATTGGAATCAGCACACATAATTTATAAATATCCAACTTATAATATTATAACAATTGGAACTTGGATCAAATTTACCACTTTACTTCAGTGTTAAGTTCCTTATAATTTATACTCATCTTTTCTTGACCTTCTATTTACTTACCATAAAATGGAATCCCTGACTATTCTTACTAATTATCTTCTATGCAAACCATTGTTTGGAGCTGGCCTCTGAGCTCCAGCCATATGGTTATATCTGTGACTTTCTTTCATGATTCCTATTGCTTGGTTGGGACTTCAAAATTTTTCCACTCTTAACAGAACAATGCCTTTTGCTTGGTATGAACCTGTTTGATGTAAAATATTTGCCTGAAAACCATCTTAGTTTTGTTTCCTGGAGCTTGACCATTTCCCAGTACTTAATCTTCTCAAGTCACTGACTCTAGGTCCATATTGCTATCTTCTGCAGTCAGACACTGTGCCAGGTAACCACACTTTACTCTTCTTTGTCTGGTTATATTATCCTATGTAATAAACAGGGAATATGCTAATTGACCATCACGCCCTCACAAGATGGTGGCTCCCACAGCCACAAGATGGCAGTGCCCAGTCCCCTCAACCCCGCCGGGGGCCTCAGGTCCTCCTGCACCCCCTACTGACTGAGGTTCAGGCAAGCAGGGCCGGCCGAGGCGCAGGCAAGCCTCAGATGGCAGCTGCCCAGCCACCCTGGGCCTACCCAAGGCACAGGCAAGCCTCGGATGGTGGCTGCCCAGCAGCCCAGGGCCAGCCGGAGGCTCAGGTAACCAGGCTTGTGCTGCCAGCAGTGGCAGCAGCAGAGGTGTGATGGGGTGTCACCTTCCCCTGATCACTGGGTCGCCTCCCACCCCTGAGGGCTCCCGGACTGTGAGAGGGGGCAGGCCGAGCTGAGGGACCCCCCGTCCAATGCATGAATTTTCATGCACTGGGCCTCTAGTAACAAATAAGAGGCTGGACACCGCTGGCTCTGGCTTCTGCCAACATCAGCTAGGCAACAAACATGCAGCCCACAGTGATGCTGTCTAGAAACTCTAAATAATAATAGGTGGTTAGATTGAGTGCCGCAGGCTCACATCTAAAGACTTTATATTAATCTTCACTAAAAAAGCCCTATAAATAGCTGCTGCTATCATTTTATATTTTTTAGTTGAGAAAATGGAGGCACGGAAATGTTAAGAAACTTGTTCTAGGTCACACATCTAAAAGTGGCAAAATTAGACTCTAATCACAGAAATCTGACTACAGAGCCTCTGGTCTTAATTGGCTCTTTAAAGAGCCATTGTGTTGGGTGTATGTGGTCATGTTCACATCAAAGGAACTTCTCTTTCGCTGTGCATGCATGTGTGTACGTGTGAGCCTGAAAGGAGAATTTCTCTTTTTTAAGCACATTGTCACATTATTTTTTAAAAATATATTTTTATTGATATCAGAGAGGAAGGGAGAGGGAGAGAGAGAGAGAAACATCAATGTTGATAGAGGATCATTGATCAGCTGCCTCCTGCATGTCCCACACTGGGGATCGGGCCCACAACCAGGGCATGTGTCCTGACCAGGGCATGTGCCCTGACCTATGACCTCCTGGTTCACAGGTTGACACTCAACCACTGAGCCACACTGGCCAGCCCACACTGTCACATTCTTAATCAAGGGAGGGAGTTTTAAGCACCCACAGAAATTTTGTAAACTATTTTTGCCTGTCCCCACCCCAGATCAACTGTGACAATGTCCAAAGAGATAACTCCTAGAAACATCTTTTCTGAAAAATACCCCCAAGTGATTTTTATACCCTTTTTTAAGACCATTGCTTTTGAAAGTTAGATGGACCTTTGAGTATTACTTAGCAATCCTGGAATATCTTTACTCACCCTGCTTAGTGTGCATTTAGTGAATGTTATACTAGAATCTAGCAGCTAGATAACTGAATAGATTTCGGAAATAAACTTGCTCAGATAGCCTCAGGGCAATTGGGGTTTCTTCCTGCTTATGGTGGAAAAGACCCTAGAGGGCATGACCTTTCTCCCCTGACCACGGCCCTTTGTGCCATCTGCCTAGCTTTCCTACTTCTCTGCAGACTGTTCTCTTCTCTGGGACCTAGTTTCTTTCTTTCTTTCCAAACTTGATTTACACCAAAGCTCACCTGGGGTAGCATTTCTTCCCTGAGAGCAAGGAAAATTATGAATTTCTATCTGAAAAATGTCTTCCCAATATGTCCTTCCCTATCTCTCAAGTATTACTCCATTTCCAACATGAGTCATGTTAATATCATTTTCAAAATCTCTTACGTCCATAATTTTCTTCAGTTTCCAACACACTCTCAGTGTTCAGGTCTTTTTGCCTTTCTTTAGGATGACGTCAATAAGTTTCTCACTGATCTCCTGCATTTTCTCCCTACTGACATCCGTGATCTACTCTGCTGCTGAATTAAACATCCTATGGCACTCCCAGAGGCCACTCTATCCTTTGCTCACAGGGTTACTGTGTCCTGTCACCCACTGCCAAGAGGATCAAGTCTGAAACAACATATTCAAACTGCTGTCTGCAAAGGAATCTTAGCCCAAGCCAACTTCTCAGCACCATCTGTGAGACACTTTTAGTTCCTGGACTCTCTGAGACAGGCCTATATTATCTTGCCACTGACACTGCAGTTACTCTGTTCTCTCTTCTTAGCATATACTTTTTTTCTCACTCACTGCATTCAACACGTACTCATCCTTTAGGAGCACATTTAAGTGCTACCTCAGTCATAAAGTCTCTGGTTCTCCGCTGAGAATAACCTCTCCCTAAACTAAAAGCCACTATTACCTTCGCTTAGCACATTATCAGTTGCAGCAGCTAACAACTGGAATTATTATTATCCAGGTTTTGTGCTAAATTCTTTACATGTGTGATCCTGTTTAGTCAGCAAAGCAAGACTATTAAGTTGTAACCATTTTACATATGAGGAGACTGAAGCTGAGAAAAGTTAAGTGATTTATCCAGGGCCACACAGTAAGCGGCAGAACCTGTATGCAAACTCTTACCTGATAGCAGCGTGAATTAATTACACCTCTACTTATCCCTAAGAATGCCTGGCACTATGCATGACATGTGGTGGGTGGAAGGGGAACAGACACAATACAGGGTTACACCACAGATTCTAAAAGATGGTATAAGTGCCAGAGAGTGACCCAAATGAGGGGGTCTTTGACACCCACGATTATGAGGACATTACAGAGCAACAGCAGTTATCAAGAGAAATAGAGAATAAATATATTTTCCTAAAATAGAATCTACCCAAGTAGAAGAGCCAGTTAAAAGAAAGAAGGTAGCCCTAACCGGTTTGGCTCAGTGGATAGAGTGTCAGCCTGCAGACTGAAGGGTCCCAGGTTCGATTCCAGTCAAGAGCATGTACCTTGGTTGTGGGCACATCCCCAGAAGGGGGTGTGAAGGAGGCAGCTGATCAATGTTTCTAACTCTCTATCCATCTCCCTTCCTCTCTGTAAAAAAATCGATAAAATATATTTTTTTAAAAAAGAAAGAAAGAAGGTAAAGTAATCATGAGCCAGGGACAGAGAGGGCACACTATACAGAGGAAGGACACCCAATGACAGAAAAACAACCTCCCTTTTTATTTAGCCAAGCATTCAAATGGATATTCACTGAGTTTCAGATCTTGGAAGACCATTATAGATCTAGTAGACGAATCATGTAATTATGTTAGGAATCGCTACAGCATCGCTGATAGGGCTCCGGCCAGCTGTGCTTTGAACTTGAGCACTCCAAACTTCCCTCATCTTGCTCAGGTCAGTTATAAAATGCTTTTGTGTGTGTGGTTTTACTTTCACATCTCTATCTTTTAAAATTTTTATTTACAGTTTACACTGAATAATATTTTGAACTAGTTTCAGGTGTACAGCGCTGGGTTTCAGTAACTAAAGGTGGTGTCTCTGAGGCTGAAAGTGAAAGTTCAGATTCTGAGCTCATCCGCCTGCAGCCCCGGGGCAAGTTCGGGAGGCAGGGGGAGCTCTCCCGTAGGGCAGGTCTGGCGTGAGGTCCTGAATACCTGGCCCATAGGCCTCGGTCCCGGTGTATGCCAGCCTATGCTGAGGAGACGGTCCCCTTGCTGCAGCCTTCATCCTTTCCCCAGCAATCTACGTTGGAAAACGTTTTTCAGAGCTGTCTGCACAGCCCGGTTCCTCAGACTGTAAACAATGGGGTTGAGGAGAGGAGTCACCACAGTATAGGTGACAGCAATAAGCTGATCCCGCTCAAGGGAGTAACTGGCTTTGGGCCTCAAGTACATGAAGGAGGCGCAGCCGTAGTGAACTATGACCACTGTGAGGTGGGAGGCACAGGTGGAGAAGGCCTTCTTTCGCCCCTGAGCCGAGGGGATCCTTAGTATTGCGGCCAGGATGAAGACGTAGGAGATGGTGATGAAGAGGAAGGATACCAGGAGGACCAGCAAGCTGAGGATGAGGATCCCCAGCTCACTGAGGCCTGTATCCCCGCAGGCCAGGCTTAGCACTGGTGGCGTGTCACAGAAGAAGTGCTGGATCTCATGGGAGCTGCAAAATGGGAGGTGGAAAATGACCAGTGTCATCCCCAGCCCGAAGAGGTAACCATTCAGGAAGGAAATGCCGATCAGCTGGGCACAGAGGATGGGGTGCATGCGGCTGTCATAGTGCAGTGGGGCACAGATGGCCACGTATCTGTCAAAGCCCATGACAGCCAGAAGGAAGCAATTGGTGCAAGCCCACGAGGCGGAGAAGAACATCTGGGCAGCACAGCCCACATAAGAGATGTGTTGGTCTCCCATGACCAGGCCGGAGAGCATTCTGGGGACGATGCCCAAGGTGTAGCAGGTCTCAGAAAAAGAGAGAAAAGAAAGGAATAGGTACATGGGGGTGTGGAGGTGGCTGTCCAGCCTGATGACTATGATAATGAAGACATTGCTGGTTAGGGTGACAAGATACAGGCAGAGGAATAGCACAAAGAGCAGGAGTTGCAGGTCCCCGAAGCTGGAGAAACCCAGGAAGACAAAGCCCCGCCAGGAGGTGGCATTGGGCTGCCCCACACTGAGTGACATCCTGGATAGCTGTGCGGATCCGTCCCACCTTGCCAGCCGATGCCCAGTGTCTTTTGAAGGCAGGATGACGAGGATTGTCATTTTCCTCTGCCTGCTGTAACTTGAAAATGAAGTTCTGATTTAGACAGCAACTAACTTCAGAAAGGTGTTTGTTACGTTAAATACACACATTTATGGATCCATTCTCACAGGCACATCTGTGCACACAGACATACAAAGATGCACAATATGCACACACATGCATGCAGACACATCACTACACATATGCTGGCACATATATACATGCATCCCACATACAAAACACTCACACATTATTATGCACATACCACACATTCAAAACTATGCATTGCACTGTACCATTCATACCAATATCCACAAATATGTCAGTCATGCAAATGCATATATATTCAGATAGCACATACATATATATACACAGATGCACCACACATTTATTCATACCAACATCAGGCATAAGCTGCCACATAAGAATACACATATGGACACTTACACATTGCCTGTTAGAATTTAAGGTGGGGTGGCTTGATAAATGTAATTGTAGAGATCAGGCAACAAAGCCAATCCAGTGAAGTGACTTTCTCAAATTCACACAGAGGCAAGACTAGAGAAAAAGTGTCTTTTGTTCTAATCTAACATTATTTTCCCCAAACCTGATGACTCTTCTCAGACACTAGGGGATGCTCACTAACATGAATACAGAATAAGAAGCATCTTGCTCGCCCTGACCGATTTGGCTCAGTGGATAGAGCATCAGCCTGCGGACTCAAGGGTCCCAGGTTTGATTCCGGGCAAGGACATGTACCTTGGTTGTGGGCACATCCCCAGTGGGGGGTGTGCAGGAGGCAGTGATTGATGTTTCTAACTCTCTATCCCTCTCCCTTCTTCTCTGTAAAAAATCAATAAAATATATTTTAAATAAATAAATAAATGGTTTTAAAAAAAGAAAAGAAAGAAAGAAACATCTTGCCCAACAATAACCTCTTGTGTCTATACCTTCCCTCCCCAAGCCCTTTCACATGTGAGTCTGTGCCAATCACTGAAGGAAGAATCAGGACTCAGGGCAGGTTGTGTAATTTCAGCCCAAAGATCAGCCACAAGGCTCTACTGTCTCAGAAAAACCTCCTGTGAACCAAGGCATGGGAAAGATTGAGCGAGGCAAGATCTCCACTCACCTGAAGAGGCTCACAGCGAGACAAGTCCTGCTTCTCGGCTGCCATGCACTAGCTGCCGCCCGTTAGGCCTGCCTGCAGCACAGAGAACCTGAACTCCATCTCAGAAACGCTTATTCTGAACAAAGAGTGATGTTCCCAAATGATACTAGGAAATCTCCTTTTACACCCCTACCCCCAGGTGGGGAATCGTACCTATTTCTGTCAAAACAACTTCTCTCTCTGAGGGTTCCCCAGTCCCAATGGGTGCTGTTTCAGGAAGCACATCTAATTGTGTTTGTCATTAGCTGGGAATGCTTTGGGAGAAAATCAGAAAAGAAAATGAACAAAAACATGCTAGGATCATGATTCAAACCATATATATGTATGTGTATATATATATGTGTATATACATTATATATATGTATGTATATATGTATATATAATGCTGAATATTATATTAATAATTTTACATGTTAAATCTCTTTTAAAACTTATAATTATTTTAGTAATAAATTAATAATTGCATTTTATATTGGGGGAAACTGAGGCTGATAGAGTATAAGTGACCAGTCCAAAGTAACAGAATTCAAGATTTATCCTTCTAAATTGACACTATAAGATGCATAGAATTCGCTTTTTCCATACTGTTGTTTTAAGAGCTTGAGGTAACCATTTCTGATTTGTTTCCAGTTTCAAAGTCACATACACGTTCATATTCACATATTGAAAAGTATGCTTTCTCATCGATTCAATTTCTTCCTGTAGCCTCGTCTATCTGTTCCACTTCTCTCAAACACAATTTACTTTAAAAGAATCTTTACCTTATTCTTCTTTTTTCTCCTTCCTACAATATGATAATGTCTGCACCCACATTTCCAATCTACTTTTGATCACTCAGATTGTCCTGAAACCTGAAAATGTCCAGAAAGTTCATCAAGGTTAATCATTTTAACTCTTTACTCTCAACATGTATTTTTCTCTAATACACAAATGGTTTGAATATTTGCACCTCCAATATACATTTTTGCCCATTCACTGATTCAATGGAAATAATGATAAGTATTAACATGTGTTCAATACCTGACATTTTGGTGGTATTATTATATGATTTAAAATTACAATATTGAAGGATTGCAGAATCCAACTAAAATGGAATCACTTATGTCAGGAATTAAATAAGATAGTTCAATGCATGTGCATTAAAGAAAACTTAATCTAACCTTACAGGAATTTACAGCTCTTCTCAGGAATCAGCAGAAGACATCAGCCAATATATTTTTCACACCATCGCTAAACTTCTTTGCTCCCTTGACTCAGGTACCCTGATTCAAATAAGAAAGAAGAACACTAGGCAACCAATAAGCTAAGATATATAAACTTCTGTGTTTGTCCCATAAGAACCCCTTAGTCTGTAAGCAACTCAGCACCCACTCCTTCTGTAGCCTTGAGTTTTCCCAGCTTGCAAGTAAAAACCCTTGTAATTAACTTGCTGATTTTATTCAGTATACAGAGTTTGGTTTTTGACAGGATTATTAGTATTGCCCTCATGTTTTTAGATGGGAAAACTGAGGCATGGAAAAATTAAATAACTTATTCAAGATACAGCCAACTTAATCAAAATACACACAGTGGTAAATGGGATCAAGAACCCATTCTCTTAACTACCAGACTATTCCTGGTATTCTGCACCAATTAGGAGGATCCAAAAGATGAATAAGATGTGGAGAGTAGCATAACTATTGACTTTATAGCTGTTTTCCTTGTAGCATTGTTTAATTTGTTGGTAGAGTGAAGCATGTGTCTTAATATAATGCACTTAAACTTAATATTAAATTACTTCTGGTAAAATATAGAAATTTTACAATGGCATAGTTCCATTAACTGAAATCCAATAATTATTGTTATAACTTTCAGACAGGCATACACTTTTAAAAAAAATTAATAGGAAATTATATGTGGGTATAGAATCTTTTATATTTAATACAGTTTTCATTTTCAGTGCTCTTCATTCTTTAAAACCATGGATTTCATTTTTTATTAGCCTGAAAAACTTTCTGTAGTATTTCTTATAGTGAACTTTTGCTAGCAACAAACTATCTTAATTTTTGTTTATCTGAAAATGTCATTTTATGTAGGGTGTACTTTTTTCTGGACATAAAATTCTTGATTGACGGTATTTTTTCAGTTTTTACTATGCCATTTTTAATGTCTTTATTCTTTATAGTTTGTGATGAGAATGCTGCCATTAATTGCTTCGCCACTCTACTGTATGCAGTGTGTCAAATTTCATTTGCTGTTTCAATATTATCTTTTTAACGTCAGCTATCAACAATTTGATTACAATGTGCTTACATGTGCTTTTTTCCCCCTTACTTTTGGTTTTTTAACATCTCGAATTTGTAAGTCTTCCACCACTTTGGAAAGTTTTAGCTATTATTTCTTTAAATATTTTCTTCTTCTTTATCTTTTAATTTCCTTTGGATATTCCAATTACACATGTGTTGGACCACTTGATATTGTCTCAAAATCTCAAAGAATTTGTTCATTTCTCTCTATCTTTTCCTATTCATAGCAGATAATTTCTATTTATTTATCTTCAAATTTACTGATTCTTTCTTTGATCATCTCCAAAATACTACTAGGTTTCCAATTGCTTCCTTTTATAACTTCCATTTGCCTGCTAATATTTCTCATCTGTTCACTTTTTAATACTTCTTTTTAATCTTTTGAACACAATTATAATACCTAACATGAATGCTGAAAAATCCAAATTGTGGATTCACTTGGAATCAATTTCTATTAGCTGGGTTATTTTCTGTGTATGGGTTACACTTTACTAATTTTTTTGTTAAAATAATCATTTTCTGTTTAAAAAAACACATGGTAGATAAGACACAGCAGTGACTCTGTAAATTTTGTTTTTGTTTTATTGTGGGGTTGGGTTCTTTTGTTTTTTGAAGTATGTGCTTTGATTTCTAGCAGGCAGTTCACTTCTCTGAACTAAAAGTCAAATTATTTCTCACCTACTTTTTTGTAGCAGCTGATGTTTCTGCTTAGAATGTGTTTGGCTTCCACATGCTGCTGTTTTTAAAAGTTGGCTTCCTAAACACTGTGCATACATAGCTTAGCTGTCAGCAAATATTTGTGCAGCATTTCCTTTTGGATCTTGAGACTCTTCTCTAAAATTCTGCTTGCTTTGCTACTCCCGATTACTACTATCTGACAACTCAGGGCAATAAAGAGTCCAACTTTAGCTCACAAATCACTGCAATAGTCAGGGAGAATATAGTCATTGAAAAGCACGTGAAACTTACAAATCTTACCAGGAGCCATTGATTCTTCCAAGAGTAAGTTTTGCTTTTATTTGTGCATGTTTTTTCTTTCGCTGAACACCCTGTAATCAGTCAGGGCTTTGGGCAGAGATAATACTCTGATTCAGTACTTCTCTCTTCTGTAGCAGTCTCATTTACAAAATTCATTTCTTAAACTTCTAATTTTTGTTCTCCTCTAAACATTCAAATATGCCCTCTTGAAAGAATTGGAAAAGGGGTATACTGGGATCTGCTCCTAAGCAAAAATGTTTCAAAGTCACAATTCTTACCTAGTGTGCTAAAATAGCTATATTTTAAGATCAGCATATTTTAAGATTAAAATAGCCATATCTTAAGCTTCCCAGACAAAACAAGAAAAGCTAAAGGAGAAAAAAGGAACAAAAATATGAATAATGAAATGGTAATAACTACATACAGATAGATAATGACTTTCAATGTTAATGGATTAAATACTCCAAACAAAGGATAAAATGTGGTAAACTGGATAAGAAAACAAGACACATATGCTGCCTATAAGAGATGCACTTCTGATTAAAAAACAAAACAAAAACAACAACACACAGAGATTGAAAGGAAAGAGATGGACAGTTATTTCATGCAAATGGAAATAAAACAAAGAAAAGCTGGGGTAAAAATACTATAGCAAGAGAAAAAGAAGGTCATTTCATAATAATAAAAGGATCGATCCAATAAGAGAATATAACACTTGTAAAAATTTATGCACCCAACATAGGAGAACCTAAGTATATAAAACAAATATTGATGGACATAAAGAGAGATATTTACAGTAGTAGAGTAATTGTAAGAGACTTTAATATCCTATTGACCTCAATGTGTAGTTCATTCAGACAGAAAATCAACAAGAAAATAGCAGCCTTAAAAATATATTAGAACAATTGAATGTAATTGGTATTTTTAGAATATTTCACCCAAAAGCAGCAGAATATTTCTTTTATTCAAGTGAACATGGATCATTTTCCAGGCTAGACAACATGTTGGGCCACAAAACAAGTCTCAATAAATTTATGAAGTTTGAGATCATATCAATCATATTTTTCTGATCACAATGTGAAACTAGAAATCAATTAAAAACAGAAAACTGAAAAACACACAAATATGTGGGGCTAAATAACCTGCTGCTAAACAATGAATAGATTAACAATGAGATAAAAAAATCAAAAGATACCTTGAAACAAGTAAAAATGAAAACATAATAATCCACATTCTGCTTAAAACATCCAAAGCAGTGCTAAGAGGAAAATTCATAGAAATACAGGACTGCCTCAAAAACAAGAAAAATCTCACATCAACAATCTAAACTTACACCTACAGGACCTAAAAAATAAGAACACATAATATGTAAAGTGAGTACAATTAAATAAATGTTAAATATTAGAGCAGAAACAAACAAAATAATCTAAAAAATGCAAAAGATTAATGCAACCAAGAGTTGGTTCTTTGCAAAGATCCTCCACATTGATAAACATTTAACTAGACACATCAAGAGAGAGAGGTAGATAGATAGATAGATAGATAGATAGATAGATAGATAGATGATAGATAGATAGATAGATAGATAGATAGATAGAGGAAACCTAAATAAATAAAATCAGAGATGAAAGAGTGGAAGTGACAACTGACACTACAAAAACACAAATGATTATAAAAAAATACTATGAGTAATATATGCCAACAAATTAGTAAACCTAAAAGAAAAAAAGATACACTTTTATAAATATACAGTCTTCTAAGAATATATCAAGAAGAGACAGAAAATATTAACAAATCAATAACTGATAATAATATTGAATCAGTAATGAAAACACCCTCAACAAACAAAAGTCCTCTACCAGATGACTCCACAGGTACATTTTACTAAACATTCAGAAAGAATTAACACCTATTCTTTTTAAACTATTCCAAAAATCTGAAGAGAAAAGGAGGCTCCTGAGATAATTGTATGAAACCTGCATTTCCCTGATTCCAAAATCAGACAAAGACATGACACAAAAAGAAAATTATAGACAAACATTCCTGATGAACATAGACATGAAAATTCTCAGCAAAATATTAACAAACTGAATTCACCACTACATTAAAAAAGATAATCCATCATGACTAAGTGTAATTTATTCCTGGGTGCAAGATTGCTTCAGTATTTGGAAATCAATTAATGTGATACACCATGTACACAAAGATAAAATATATATGAACATATCACTACATTCCAAAAAAGCATTTGACATAATCTATTTATAATAAAAACTCTTAGCAAAGTGGTAATAGAAGGAACATACCTAAACATAATAAAGAACATATATGACAAACCCACAGCTAAAATACTCAATGATGGAAAACTAGCAATATTTCCTTTAACGTCCGGAACAAGACAAGGATGTCCACCTTCTACACTTTTGTTCAACATAGTATTGGTAGCTCTAACCACAGCAATAAGACAAGAAAAAAAACAAATAAAAGACATCCAAATTGGAAAGGAAGAAATAAAACTATCATTATTTTCAAATGACATAATACTACATATAGAGAATCCTAAAGATTCCATCAAAAAACTATTATAACAGATAAATTCAGTAAAGAAACAAGATACAAAAATAATCAGAAACTGGTTACATTTTTATACATGAACAACAAACTATCAGTAAGAGAAATTAAGAAAACAATCCCATTTACAATTGCATCAATAAATAAACACCTTGGAATCAATGAAACTATCCAAAATGATCAGTGGACCTTAGTAGACATTTCTCCAAAGAGGACATAGTGTTGACCAATAAACATATGGAAATATGCTCAGTGTCATCACCAATCATCAGAGAAGTGCAAATTAAAACCACAATGAGATAATACCTCATAGCATTCAGAATGGCTGTCATCAATAAATTAACAAACACAGTGTTGGTAAGGATATGGCGATGGGAACCCTCGTGCATTGTCAGTAGTATGGCAACTTGGCACAGCCACTGTAGAAAACAGTATAAAACCTACTCACAAATCCAAAATAGAGCTATCATACGACCCAGCAATTCCACTTCTGAGTATTTATTCAAAAAATTCAAAATATGAATTTAAAAAGACATGTACTAGTACTTCCCTATGTTCACTGCAGTGTTATTTACAACTAGAGGCCTGGTGCACAGATTCATGTACATTAAAAGGAAATTAATTAGAAGGTGGCCAGCAGAGCAGGACTGGGTGAGAGGAGCCAAGCACACCCTGGAGCCAACCTCCCATGGTCCCTCCCCAGCTGGCTGCACCTGGGGCAGTGCTGAGGCTCAAAGGGCATCTGCAGAGTGAGCGGGGTCCCTCTGCCTGGCCTGCAGGGATCCAGCTGAAACCTGAGGGGTCCAACATTCCCCGAGGGGTCCTGGAGTGCAACAGTGCACTCTGCAAAGTTGCTGTCGCTCGGCAGCTCCTGCATTGAGCATCTGCTCCTTGCATGTCATAGCTACTGGCTGGCCAGTCTCTTAGGCTTTTATATATATAGACTAGAGGCCCAGTGCAGAAAAATTTGTGCACTCAGTGAGGGGGGGGGGTCCCTTAGCCCGGCCTGTGCCCTCTCACAGTCTGGGACCC
>NW_005871238.1:850688-888475 GCF_000147115.1 Myotis lucifugus | reverse complement strand
CCCTATGATCAATGCCGGGCCCCGCAAGGCAGGAGAGGGGATCCAAAGCAGTTGCTGGGCATGGAGGCCAGAGGACATAGGCTATCAAGGAGACAGAACTGAACCTCACATCACCCTACTTGGCCCAGAGATGGCTGGTAGTCAACGACGGGTAAGACTCCACAGGGTGGGGCGACCTAAGACAGGCACAGTCGAGGGCCAGTAGGCGAAAACTTGGGGTGCAACAAAGGTGGGGCACAGATCCTCACCCCCCCCAATGGTGCAGGGGCTTGAACACTCGCCCCTTCTGAGGAAGGTCTCCTGTCCCCATGGCTGCTTCTTGCTTCCCATGCCCAGCCCAAATCAGGAACCAAAAGAAAGATGAGACTAGGTCCAGCTGAAATCAGAATCCAGATAGACGGAGGCTTGGCTAACAGACCCTATGTCTAAATCTAGCCTAACAACAGGAATGCTCAAAGCCTTCACAAGGATGTAAAGTGATCCTTTTCATTAATGTTTACAGTGTAAATTAAGATTATTGTTAAAATATTAAATTTGACAGCAAAATAGTCTTCAAATTAGATAAAGTCAAGTTTTCAAATTAATTAAATTTAGCTAATTTGAAATAAGTAATTGTTCAAAAAGTATTGACAAAAATTTTCATTTTGTGGCAAAATTGCTTATCATGCTATGAACCTAAAGCAGTCATATTTTTGTGCAAAAATTAATATTTAAAGCTATCTAGACTGCATCATAAAATTCCCAAAAGCCTTTTAATTTAAAGAAAAAAAAGGGGGATAGTGGAAAAATATAGTGGAAAAATGCCATGTAAGGAAATAGATCCTGTAACTAAATTACATTTAGAGAAAAATTTTTTTCGTTTATATTGCTAATAGTGAGACACCTGGGAAAAAACACACATGATGCCAGGGTAAGCCAGGGAAAGATCATTTTAAAGAAAAGACCCCAAGTAACGTTTTTTCCTTTAACCTTTGGTCGAGAATATGTTTGTATACTTTCAGAGAACAGCTACAAGACCATGTGGATTCCTGTAACAACGGATCCCAGAAAGCCAGCCACAAAGACAGTTCAGAGATGGAGATGGTGGAAGACGCCTTGCCATGCTAGCAGTCAGCAGCTGTGCGTCGCTGCAGCATGCCCAGGACCAGACCAGAAAGGACCGGATCTGCATTTTCCACCATCCAGAACCAACATTTCATTGCTGGCATGTACACATGAACTTTTGGACATTGAAACTTGGACTCAGAACTTTTGGACATTGAAATTGGGACTTGATTATTTTTTAAAGAAAAAATAAGGGGGAGATGCCGGAGTCCATTCATTGTCTTCACTAGCTGAGTTTAGACAGAAACCCCCCCAAAAGCTAGTAGCCATTGAAAGTCCTAGTGAAAGTCAGGGCTGTGCACCACCCAGTTAATCTAGGAACCATTCAGTTAATTTAGGTAATAATAGTTGAAGCATCCACACCTTAGTTCCCTTAATTCCTTAGATAGTTATGTAGATCCTTGTTGATTATTGTTAGTCAGTTACTCTGCCTACACTCGGAAATCTATTGATAAGCTAATCAGTTACTCTGCCTACTCTTGGAAATCTATTGATGAGTTAATCAGATACTTTTGTCTACTCCTGGAAATTGCTGATCTGTGTGTCATTGAAACTTCCTTTTCTTAGGGGCTACTCCAGATCAATAAAAGATTGGAGCTGCCTGAGCATGGGTGGAAGTCTTTTGGGACTTGCCCGCCTGGTCCTCCAATATTGCAAAATTATCTCGTGTCTGTTTCTCTCATTTGCTGTGCGGCTCCACTTTCAGGTACCGAACCCTACTCCACGCGGGACGTGGAAGGAATCACCCAACACGTGGCTTAAGCACTGGCCGCAATTTGATGTGAGTGTTTGACATAGGTGAGACTAGAATAGGCAAAGATTTAAAAAGGAAGCGAGATTGTGTTTTAGCCATGCTGGGTTTATGATAACCATTAGAAATCCATAGAGCGCGTTAGATAAATGGGTTTGGAGCTGGCTGGAGAGGTCAAATACAGAGATAAAACGTAAGGCGGCATTGACATGCAGATGGTGCTTAAGGGCATGGGGCGTGGTGAGACGTACCTTCTAGGGAGAAAATAGAGCTGGTGAAGAGGTGAGGACTTGGGTCTGACTTGGGTGCTCCAACGTGAATGTCATCCAGGAAAGAGAAGAGAACAGTAATAAGGACTGAAGTAGAGTGGCTGTGAGGCCGGGAAAGCTAGAAAAGTGAGGAGGGGACTGTATAACACAGAGGGTACCCGTCTGCTGATAGTCGAGTAAGATGCTTGGTGACCATCAGATTTGCAGCAAGGAGGATCTAATGCACTTGACAAGATTAGTCAGAGGGGAGAATGGGAGATAAATTGAAATTGGTTTGGGAGCCAATGAAAATGAAGAAATAGAAGCAGGAAAAAAACACAGTTAATTTGAAAAATGTCACGAAAGGAAGCAGAGAGAAATGGAGCAATAGCTGAGAAAAAAAAACAGATGAGAGCAATATGTTATTCTGCTGGTTGGTTGGTTTTTAAAAAAGTAGAGGACAGAGTGTGCTTTTGTAAGAAAGCTATTTTAAGGGGGTATTTTATTATTACTATTGATAGAAACTCATATCTGACTTATACAGCTAAAGATATTCAGGCATAAAGCACTAAATAAATGTAAATGGTTTATTTGCAGAAAAGTGATCTCTGGGGAATTTTCTAACATTCTTACTTATATTTAAATGCATATTTCTACATCAGCCCTGAGGTTTGAGTAACTCAAGTTTAAAATTGTTTAGTTAAATTAGCATATGTTCTGATTATGTACCTCATTAAACTAAATTTCTTGTAGGGTAACAAATGTATGACAACTGAATGATGACTGAGGAAAACTGATTGTACACCAGCCAAAGTTAAGTTCAGAGGACAAAAGAATACATTTTTAATCATTTTTCTAATATATCTCATGAAGTTAGGAATTAAGTTGTTATAGAAAATAAAACTGTTTTGGTGTGTACATCTGGGTAAATTACATAATATTTACACACTACATCTGTTGTCACAAAATCAGACATATCCCATGTCTTTTCTGCTCCTACACAAATGACAATGACCTTCCCATGTATGACGCAGCCCCCCAGGCCTACCAAGCGTCATGTGCCGTTTCTAAGACCAGGAAACCGTGACCCCATATGTGAAAACCACTAACCTGGATACTTGCTAAAAGAAAGAGCTTGGGTTAGTATGGAATCTGGTGTAACCTTGAAATATGGGAATTTGTTCCCAGTGTTCCCTGAGAAACAAATTTTCTGTTAGGGAACCCAGCTGACAGCGTATTGGAATGGAGGCTGTGATCGGCAAACATAGTTTCCTAGGCACATAAATACTGAGACACAGAAAGCACCTAAGATAATTGGTTTAAACACTTTCTATGCAGCAGATATAGGATTTAAAATAACATTCTCAAGTTAAACTGAAGACATTACTATGTAAATGCCACAACTAACTCACATGAAAGAGTAAATACCAGCCTTGCAAGTTGGTTTTTCTAAAGGGCACTCAAAGGCATAAAACTACATGTTGCTTTCTAAAGAAATAGCTTCCTCTCTATCAATCTTTATCAATCTTTTCTGTGTTGATAGAAAACCCATGGATCAGCATATGTTTTGGAATTTCTGAATGATTGACTTTAAAAAAAATTATTGAATCTATTGGGTGACATTGGTTAGTAAAATTATATACACATCATCTCTGGATTGTATCATATGTTCATCACCCCCAGTTCAAGTCTCCTTCCATCACCATTTATACCCCCATAACCTCTTCTACTTCCCCCCACCTCTCCCTTCCTCTGGTAATTACCATACTATTGTCTGTATCTATGAGGTGCAACTTGTTTGTTTGTTTTTTGCTTGTTTTTTGCTTAATCACTTCACCTCTGCAACAGCATGAATGGTCCTGGGGAGTATTGTGCTAAGTAAAATAAACCAGTCAGAGAAAGACAAGTACCATATGATTTCATTCATGTGTGGAATCTAATGAACAAATTAAACTAACAAAATAGAAACAGACTCATAGAGAACAGACTGACTGCTGTCAGAGGGGAGGGGGTTGTAGGGCTGAAAAAGATAGATGATTGATTTTTAAAGCCTCAAAACCACTTGTTCTCCACCTACTTAGAAATATCATAGGAGCCATTGCTGCCAATAAAAACAACATGACTCTAACCACAAAACTGCACCACTTCAAAAAGAGGATGGATGCACCGTTCACCACACTGTCAGTACACCTGTGTTGGTCCTCCCACTGGCATATAGCAGGTGTCATAATCAGCAGGTGTCACGGAGAACAAGTACAGAATGGCTAAATAAAAAAATAAAGCATTTTCTTGGACAACCTGCTGAATAGAAGATATTTACCAATGAAATATCTGATAAGGGTTTAATATAAAAAATATATAAGGATTTCATACAACTTACCCCCAAAACAGTCTGGTTAAAAAAAAAACAGGCAGAAAAACCTGAATAGACACTTCTCCAAAGAGGAAATGGTCAATAGACATATGAAAAGATGCTCATCACTAATTGTCAGAAAAATGCAATTAAAATCACAGGTCTACTAGCACATTCCCTGTTGTTCCCCAGCGAAGTCTCTCTCTCTCTTTCTCCTTTCTTTTTAAATAATATTTGTACTTACTTCAGAGAGGAAGGGAGAGAGAGAGAGAGAGAGAGAGAGAGAGAGAGAGAGAGAGAGAGAGAAACATCAATGATGAGAGAGAATCATTGATCAACTGCCTCCAGCATACGCCCCAATGGGGATGGAGCCTACGACCTGGGCATGCGCCCTGACCAGGAATCAAACCATGACCTCCTGGTTCATAGGTAGATGCTCAATCACTGAGCCATGCCAGTCAAGCTTAATTGCTATTTTTTAAGCATTTTTTCCCCAAAACAGCAGCATTTTTTTCAAGAGCACATGGAACATTCTCTAGACTAGACCACAGTTTAAGACAGGGGTCCTCAAACTACGGCCACATGCAAATACAAATACTGTATTTGTTCCCGTTTTGTTTTTTTACTTCAAAATAAGATATGTGCAGTGTGCATAGGAATTTGTTCATAGTTTTTTTTTTAAAACTATAGTCCGGCCCTCCAACGGTCTGAGGGAAAGTGAACTGGCCCCCTGTTTAAAAAGTTTGAGGACCCCTGGTTTAAGACATAACACACATCTCAATAAATTCAAGAAGATTGAAATTACATCAAGCATCTTCTTCAAACACAATAATATGAAACTAGAAATCAATTTCAATAAAATAATTGAAACCCAGACCAACACATGGAGGCTAAGTAACATGTCCCTTCCCAGAGCACTCATATTAAATAAAAAATGAACTCTTGAGACAATGGAATGATGCATTTTAACTGATCTAACTGAAGTTGATCTTGATTCTCAAATTCCCTTAAACCACCTGTTTTTGTTGACGAAGATACCACCACCCCTCCTGCATATATACATCTAAGGAAATCAACCGTCTTCTGCATAAAAGGCTCAGTGGTTACACCTGGGGCAATTTTTCTATCACCTGACTTTATTTCTAGGCCTACAATAGGAAATAGATGGCAATGTACACTGGATAAAGAGGTACAAGGGGTGTTCTGAGATAGCTTAAACACACACACACACACACACACACACACACAAACACGCAAAACACTAAAAAGTCTGCCAATTTTTATCATTGGGAGTTGGGGGCCATATATGTGAGAGAATTATAAAGATCTTAGGCCAAGGGTGCAGACACATATATCTCAATCTAGTAAAATTCATTGATATAGGAGTATTCCCCTGGGATTCAGAATTTAATACATTGGCTCATGTATCCAGAAATGGGATTGATAGTCTGCTAGAGCGAGTAATTAAAGACTAAACTTAAATTAACATTGACTCATGGTCAATAATTTGGAAATGCCACAGTTTTTGAAACACACCATAAAGGAATTAACCCAAAGACTCTGGGAAATGAATGTGTTGGAATGAAAAAAACAAAAACTTTTGACAACCTCCTCAGCCCCTAGCCATCAATGCCCAGGGGACCTGATGCATTTGTAAAATGTATTGGTGATAGGAATATAAACACCCTTAAAGAGTTCTGTAATAATCGCCATCAGTAGACCAGAGATGAGAGTGTGAACACTAGAGGAATTTAGTTCACTGATATAAATTAGAGTAATAGTATAATGTAGGATATAAGTCAGGAGTTCACACAAAATGATCTGAGATAAGATGGGGGCAATAATGAATAGAAATTGAAGTTTAGGGTAATGATTAGTGTTTTAATCTTCAGAGATCGGTGGAAATAGCTAATTGATCAAGGTGTTTCTAGCAATGGAAGAGATGAGAAGCCAACTAATGTATTCTATGTCTGATGAATAGCTATGTAAATTACCAGTGTGGCAATACATGGCCTCTTACCCAATTTTCAGCTCTGGACCAGTTCCCAAACCTGAAATTCCTTTATTGTGGAAGAAGATGCATAATTTTGAGGAAAGACATGGCAACATGGCCAATATTGTGTCCTGAGAATCTTGATTCAATATTTCCCCAGAAGGACCATTGGCATGTACCAAAGTCCCTGTGCACTGCAAAAACAAAAATATCTAAACTTCTTGGGAAGTATTAGGTACTGTCTATAAACTTATGCAGATCTAATGAGATCCAAAATGACTTACTGATCAAAGTAGGGACTTCTAGAGGTCAGATATTAGATGGAGTCTTCTCTCAAGTCTGCCAGGATTTGAGGTTATTTGAAACTGAACTCAGTCCCTGTATAGTCTGGTTGGTCAATGTCTTCTTTAGTCTTATTTGTATTATATTTCTTTGTGAGGTCTTAACTCAAAGTTCACTAGCCCATTAGTCTTTGGTGGTCCAAGAACTGTACTTTTGCCCTCTAGTTGCATGTGGCTAGAGTAGTCTCTTTCAGATTGCCAGATTTGCCTAGGGAGGTAAGTGCTCTTCAAATACCAGATCGACCTCTCCATGATTTTTGTTATTCCTGGACCCTAATCCTTTGTTAGGATCCTGATATCTTCCAACCATTTTTCCCCCCAATATTGTAATGTAGCTTTGCCAGTTGTACCTGGTGAGTGAGTTGATCCAAATTTTCTAATCCACCATTCCCAAAAGATAAAAGTAAATGTTTCAATTTATGCATAATATACATAATGAAAAGTAGACAAATAAAAGCGTATAGCATAATAAATTTTTACAAATTGAACATACCAGATAAATTGAATATTATGAGGATACCATAAGATTCCATTTTGTCACTTCCCAGGTATTATGTTCCAAAACATAACCTCTACCCTGACTTCTATCACCTTAGGTTTTTGTTACTTTTTATTTCAATTTTCATTCGATGTTTCCAAATATTTAAAAAGTAAAGATTCTTACACCAATGATCTCCAATGAGACCATGCAAAGCAATTCAAAGTGTATGCAACCATCAACCCCTGCTTCAGTTTTGCTGCTTGATACAACTGTGGGATCATCACCAGAAAACTGAATGGAATGTGCCTGCATGAAAAATTCCTCCCATTTACAAAAAAGAAAAACAAAAATCATGCAGGGTATTTGCTGCTTTGTGTCTGTAAGTCAATTTCAAACTTGTTATTTTTATTTAGGAGGCTCATGGAACTGAAAATTTTAGCTGTCCAATTTTATCCAACTGGGCAGGGGGCCTAGCCCTGAGTGGGTCTGCCTAGGGCCAGCCAGTAGTGTATGGGTTCTTGACTACATTCAGGAAACCGTTCACAACGTGAGTCCAGGTGAATGTGAGGGTGTGTTTATGAAAGCTGGGGGCAGAGAAACGAGGAATTGTTTAGCATAGAAGAAGCAACAGAAGAGCCTAGGCTCACCGAAAAGTCAAAGAAAGGGGAGCCTTGGGGGCAAGTTTGGGGGCTTTATCCCTCTTAATAGAAATAAATCTCCCTTATTCTGATTTTGCTAGACTGGGTTCCAGAATAGTAGTGAATAACCCCTCATTTGCCATTTAAAGTGTGACAACTGTATTCTGTGGCATTATACCCATTGTTGCTAATTGCAAAGACTAAAGACAGTTGGTTTGCTAAGTGGCACTGAAAAAAATTCTGACCCAACTTTGTCCAAATGTTTCTGACTAAAGAATGTTATACACTATTTAGAGGCTCACTTTTAAGAGATGGCTAACATTAATACTGTACATATTTTACAGGTCAGATACATAGTCTGAAAGTTTATACAATAAGTTTAAGGACTAGTAACCATAAGAATGTCAGGTACAAAAATACCTCTCCCCACCCAAGTACTTGTGGCAGCATTTCAGGTTCTATATACAAAATAATTCTGTTTCTCTGCTGGGTTAAGTATGTAATATTAAGAATGTCAGAGATTGTTGAGAAAACAGTCTTAATTCATTAAAGTTCTATTACCATAATTCTGACCTTTTTATTTTTGGTCATTATACAAATAAAATCATGTTGTTCTGTCTTATTTTTTCACATATCATGACTGTGAGAATTGGATGGTGTTTTTTAATTTGTCATTTAGAACTTTTGTATTTTAGGACATTTTTTGGTTTATGGAAAAAATTGCACAAAAAATACAGTGTTCCCATATATACCCCCACACAATATCCCTATTATTGACATCTTAAATTGCTATGCTACAATTAAACCAATATTGATACATTAATATTAACCAAAGTCCATCATTTACATAGGGCTTCACTCTCTGTATTATACAGTTCTATAGTTTTTCACAAATGGATAATGTTATATATCCACTATTATATCACACAGAAAAATTTCAGCATCCTAAAAATGTCCTCAGATTTACCTATTCGTCTCTCTCTTCCTCCCGCAAACCACTGACAACCACTGTCTCTATAGTTTTGCTTTTTCCAGAATGTCATGTAGTCGGAATCATATAATATATGGCCCTTTTCAACTGGCTTCTTTCACTTGGCAATATGCATATAAGATTTCTCAATGTCCTTTTATGTCAGGATAGCTTTTTTCCCCTATATTTTTATTGTTTTACCAATACTATGCTATCTTGATACTATAGCATTATAGTGTCTTGAAGTCAGGTGGTATCAGTCCTTCAACTTTATTCCTTTCTTCCAATATGTTTTAAAATCTAGATTTTATTTTTATTCAGATAAAGTGAGGCCAACAGATCAGGATTGTCATTTTAAAAATACTTTATTACACACAGCTTCCGGGAGGGGGTATTCCATGCCACTCAGGGCTACAACAGGGAACACCAAGTTTAGTCACAGACAACCAGAACAAGGGGAACTGAGAGACAGCCTTTTTGTGTTTTGTGTTTTGGGGTTTTTAAAAAAATATATATTTTTATTGATTTCAGAGAGGAAGGAAGAGGGAGAGAGAGATAGACACATCAATGATGAGAGGGAATTATCGATCAGCTGTCTCCTGCATGCCCCCTACTGGGGATCAAGCCTGCAACCCATGCATAGGCCCTTGACTGGAATCGAACCTGGGACCCTTCAATCTGCAGGCCAATGCTCTATCCACTGAGCCAAACCAGCTAGGACCTTTTTGTGGTTTTTATGTGAATGACAAAGGCAGGGCAAACAGGCTAACAGATTTAGAATTCGCTAGCTTGAATCGTTTTAGTGAACTTCCAGGTGTTAGAGCTTGTCCCCAGAGGTCTGATGCTTTGTCATGAGGTGATTGGACAGGGGAATAGTTTAAGAGCTGGAAAAAGCAGAATGTTGAGGGTTTGGACTCTGGATTGGCTGGTTTTCATATTAAAGGCATGCTCTAAAGAAAGAGAGAGGGAGATGACTCTCCATCCGGAATCTAAATATATAAGACTTAAAGGCATAGAGGAAAAATGTCCTTTTCTTACCACAGAATCTAACTTCTCTGTCTCTGGTGGGAGCTGGGCTCTGGGGACTCGGCTGACACGAGCACTTTCAGAAGCCCCCACGGGAGAAGGGGATGTGGTAAAAGACTTTATTTGCGCTGAGTTACATTCCTCAGGCTCCAAAGTCCCTTGCCCCTTAGCCCAGCCCTGAGAAAGGTACAGCTGGGGCTCCAGCAGAGCCAGAAGTGAGGCCAGAGTCCAGAGCTTCAGTTCCACAGTGAAGCTGGTCCCCTCCATTCAGTCAGATGGAGTCCATTAATCCACTGCGTGGGTCCCACACAATGGGTTAATGCATTTGTCTTGAGATTTCAATTGAACAATCCCAGGAAGCTTCCATGAGAAACAGGCATCCGAATTTGACTTTGAAGGATCAGTAAACATGTGGCCAAAGCAGAAAAGAGGTTATCACCAGATGGGGGTTGGCGGGAGGACAGGTTTCCAAGGAGTCAGGTTCTCTATCAGGATACGGTGTTTTGAAAAAATCTTGCTTTGTTTAAGCAGAGAAATTTACAATAGCTCAGATTTGAAAATTGCCCAAGTGTCTATCAGTAGACGAGTGGATAAAAAAGCTGTGGTACATTTACACCATGGAATACTACATGACTGTAAAGAAGAAAGCACTCTTACCATTTGCAACAGCATGGAGGGACCTGGAGAGCATTACGCTAAGCGAAATACGCCAGTCAGAGAAAGACAAGTATCACATGATCTCACTCATATGTGGAATCTAATGAACAAAATAAACTGATGAACAAAATAGATTCAGAGATATAGAAGCATGGAATAGACTGATGAATTTTAGGTGGAAGGTGTGGGTGAGAGAATGGGGGGTGGTGATTAATGGGGGAATATGCATAGCCCATAGACACAGACAATAATGTGGTGAAGGCTTGGGAGAGGCAGGTGCAGGTTGGAGGGGGTCAATGGGAAAAAAAGGGAGGACATCTGTAATACTTTCTACAATAAAAATACGGACAAGAATTTTATGCATCAGGTAAAACATATGCCATCAGAGTTTGCTTAGGCTTATTTTTACTTTCTTCAAGAATCTGTTTTTCATCCATGATTTCTGTGCCAAGCACAGCTGATTTCCTAAACTCCTGGGTTCTTGGATGTTGGGTCCTGTGGGAAAGGCAAGGCTGGGTGCCTGAGGAGAGCAGACGTTCCAGTTTGAGCTGTGGGAGAAGAAGAGAATCTTGATCTCAAAGAAAGGAAATCTAGAAAGGGGGGAGTCTGACAAGGCCAACCTGTAACTTAACGGAGCCGATCTGACTTTTTGCATCTGTGATAACACATCCTTGAAATGTCTGGGTAACTTGTAACTTCCCTTTTTCCAGACCCCTTGGGGCACACCCTAATGTGCCTGGGCGCCAGGACAGATACCACAAATTCTTTCATTGTTATTGGTATCATATTAATTGTGGACTGCTAACTATCCTGCACCCACCTAAGTAAGTGTCTATCTTTTTACTTTTTATCTAACCCAGAGGTCCCCCCTCCCCCGTTTGCTTTCTCCCGCCTCTCTAATTTATCAGTGGATTTCAAGTAACCCACCTACATCCCCTTCCTTTGATCGCAAGGTATAAAGTAGATGAAAACCCGCCATTCTCTGGAGCACTATCCCAATCCGTTGAGATACTGCTTCCCAGCAATTGTCGACAGTTTGGCTCAAATAAACTCACAAAAATTCTTTTTAAAAAAAGAAAAAGAAAGAACGGGGGAAGAAAGAAAACAATAGAGGAAGTAGTTGAAGGAACAGAACAAGAAAATCTCACCTCTGCTTTTGAAACCACGGGCCAACCACAATCAACATAACCAGGGTAACCATTATAGCCAAGCAGATCAATATCAGGAGGACAGGGTATCCGTCTGGTTGGGGATAAAGTAAGAATGCCAACTTATGAAGTGTCTCTATTCTACCTCAGTTAATGCTTCTCGTTTCCCAGGGTGGGGCCTTCCATGAGTTTTCCTCTCCTCTCAGTTCTTCCTGGTCTATGTCCCTGATTTCACCCCCCTCTCTCTTTTTTACGAAATCATTAGATCCCTCTTTTTTTTCTCTTTACTACCTCTAATCCTCTCCTGTTTTCTTTGCTTTCCTTCTTCACCCTTCTTTACTTGGATTTTCCCACTTTCTCCCCAGTGCTTAGCATTCCTATTCATTTCCCCAGATGTTCATTCACTAGCCCTGGAACTATGGGAAGACTCTCATTTCCCCCAGCGGCCCCGGTTCTTCCTCACCCCAGTGGATGACTAGATCATGGCCTCCGAGGCTGCTGTGTTTCACTCGACAAGTCAGGCCAGTCGCCTCTCGAGCTGCCACGTCCAGGGTCACTCGCAGATACCATGTTCTGTCAGCGTTGGGCAGCACTTCGCCTTGCTGAGTGCCCGGCTGCACCTGCTCACCGCGCATCCACCGCACCCACACAGGTTTGGGGTGAAAGCCAGACACATGGCACACCAGCAGCAGACGCCCAGGACCAGGGCTAGTGCCTTTGGACACCCAAGCCTCTGGCTTCACTGGAAAGAAGAGAAGAAGTGGACTTAGTGACTCAGCTACCTCAGCAGTTGGAGTAACCACTTCTTTCTCTTGTCTTGGAAGCAACACTCATCCCCTAGCCTCTTATTGTGTGTTTCAAAGAGATGATGAGTTAAAAACTCAGATACAAGAACTAAAGCACGAAGGATGTGAGAGGAGAGGAAGTTGGGCTGACCTTGCCGTTCCAGTTCTGACTTCCCTGCTGCAGCGATGCAAGCCAGTAAGCGAGGGCAGGTGTCACCCAGAAGGTTCTTCGCAATTTCTTTGATCACGCGGTAGCGATTGAGCAGTTTGCAGACATTCTGAGCCCGACTTCCTGCGCCTGGAGATGGCTTCCAGGAATATCCTTGCAAACTCAGGAAATCTGATCCTTGATATGCCCCATTTAAGAAGGCTTCTGGGGCCTTCCCAGGATGCATTGTACAGCCGGATGATATCTGGATCACAAAGGGATCTGAGGGGGACAAACTAGAGAGCGTCAGTATGGAAAGAATTGTTGGGAGGGAAAGGAAACAATCCGTAAAGTAAAGGGAATCAAGGGAAGAAAAATATTCTGGAGAATCACATGGGATACTCCTGCTGGGATGAAAAGGGGGGGAAATTGTGGGAAGAAAATGTGAAGAGAATAAAGGTATGTAAAAATAATGAATCTGACAAGTATCACAGGATCTCACTCATCTGTGGAATCTAAGTTACAAAACAAACTGAAGAATGGAGTGGATCCAGAAACATGGAAGCGTGAAACAGAGTTCAGAATCTTGGAGGGAGGATGGGAGGGTGGGAAATAATCAACCAAGAACCTTGTATGCATATATGCATGGCTCGTGGCCACAGACAATGGGACAGTGGGGGCCTGCGGGGGGTGCAGGTAGGCTGGAGGGGTCAATGGAGGAAATGGGTACATATGTAATACTTTCAACAATAAAGAATTGTTATTTTAAAAAATAATAATTAACTTGAAAAGGCTAGATGGGAAGACTTAGAAATATAGCTGACTTGTCAGAAAGAGCTTACTTAGGAGGCTTGGGTTAGGGTTAGGCCACGTGAGCACTCAGGTCAGGAAGAAAGGAGAGCAGATCCTGGCTGGGAAAAGCTGAGTCTGAGGCTGAGGGTGAGGAAAGAACATCAAAAGGAGACAGCTATTCCAAGGAGCCAGAATATGAGGTACATTCAGGTCCTTCTGTGTTTGTGGTGGGGTGAGGTAGAGTGGGAATGATGGTGAAGGGTGAAGCAAAGAGGAGAGAGTGAGTGAAGGGAGACAGAAAACAAGGTCGGGAAGGTTGAATGAAGGTCAGAACCCAACCCATATACCATCTTCACCTGGTCGGGCCCCTCAGGCAAAAACCAGCTTGGAATAGCAAACTCACATTCCAACTGAAACTGACTGGAATACGCCTGCACTTCCTGGGGAAATCCATTGAAGTACAGCTGCAATAGCCCATTGATGTTCTCCAACTCCTCCTTGCTGAAATTACCCCTGGACCAGGGCAACTGATAGACGATGGTGCCCAAGACACTGTCCCAGCGATGAGTCTGCACTTCGCCCAGCCAGCCTGAGCCCTGGGTGTTCACCCAGCTGTGGTTGGCAAAGGAGAAGATCTGGATCATGTGAAAGGAGAGGGGTTCTCCTGCTAGCTGATGGGATCCGAGGACGTGGCCAGCTGAGAGACAGAGAAATGACAATGGAGAGAGGGTGAAAGGATGGGAGAAGAAGGGCCCATCTAGGAAAAGAGAAATGCAGGTAAAGTTTGCACATATTCTCAACTCCCCTCCACCCTGATCCAGTTTCTTCTCCCCAAAATCAGAGAGAGAAACTGAGACTGGGCTCAAGGATATGTTGCCCAGAACTAGCCTGGCATGCAGATTACAAGGGCACCCAGGGGGAGCGTTACTCCCTGCCCCCAGATCCTGCCCAGAACCGTTCTCCACCCTGCTCTGCCCGACCTCAGGTATCTTTCCACCTGGGTTCCCCTTACCCTCTGGGCTTGGCCCAGGGCAGAGAATTCCCTTGAAGAGCAAGGGCAGAAGCAGCAGCAGCAGCATTGAAGCTTGTTGGGTAAAGGATGCCACAGCAGGACAAGCGTTCCTCAGAACTCAGAGACCAGCTTCCCTTCCAAACCCTTTTGTGCTCTTATGTAACTTCCCTGCCACGCAGACAAACACACCTCTCCCTCTGCTCACTTCTCTGTCAGAGAAACCCTGCTGCCTCCCTCGCCACAGCCTCCCACAACGTCTCTCATTTCCCCCCCATCTCTACCACTATGGGGCCTCCACATTTTCTTCCTGCTCCTGTCTGTGTCCTAACCTCCCCGTGGTGCCAACAACCATAAAATGAGACTGGCTTCCAACAAGGTCTGCAGTCTGTGGTCTGGCTGGAAAATTATGTCCCTCTTGGCCTTGGAGAAATCAAGTCCATACTTGGGTTCTCATATCCTTTTCTACAGAAAGAGGTGATAGAAGGTCCTTGGTAGTGCCCAGTGGCCTTGCCAGCAGTGCCCCCCCCTCCTCATCTCTCTGTGGTCTCCTCCTCCTCCTATCACTTCCCAGCCTTCCTTTCTTCTTTATCTTCTCTGTATTATTTTACCTACCCATCAGTCTACTGTCATTCTTCTCATGCCCTTGTTCTCCTTATCCCCTCAGGTCTCTCTATCTTTTTATTCTGCTCTTTACAAAAACATTATTAGAAGACACCAGGCACTTTGAGTGTAGCTGTATCATCACGGGCAGGTCTCCATATTCCACAGTGGAAAGGGACAGCAGTAGCAATACAGATGATGGGCTAATCTAAGGAAGGTGCACTTCTTCTCAGTTTCCCCAGTCACACAAACTGTCGCTGTTAAAGGGACCCATGAGTGGGATTGACCTGGAAGTGGTGAGCTGATAGACAGACATTTTCACTCATGTTGTATGGATGGGTCTGTAGGGAATACACAGGGAGAGGCCTCGGATCCCCATTCTACCCTAAATGAGTTGAGTGTGTCCACAGGTGCTCTGGGTTTGAAGAGCAGCCATGCAGCTTTGTGTTCACAGTTCATGACCCGGGAGCACTGGTGTCCCCTGGGGGGTATTTGATTAGAGAGGAGTTTTATGTGAGGCACAGAAGTGACTCCGGGGACTAGAGTGTTTATGGGAAAATTCATTACTGTGTTGAGTCTTTATTTTTTTTTTACCCTTTCATTAATGCTTGCTGTGACAGCCTGAAGACAGTTTAACTATTATTCCTTTGTTTGGTTTTTATATAAGCATTCAACTGACATTTAGTCAGGGCCCACTTGCAAAGATATGCCAGCCACTAATATTTCAGATAGATGTCCTTAGGAGGAAACAACAACCCAGTCTAAAACCTCTACTTTTCTACTATCAAGGACTCACAGAATTGTGCTCCGAGTTATTGAGAAAAGTTTACACTCAGTCTCACCCATTGTCTGAATTTTAAGACCTTAGCATTAGAATCCTCATGTTCAATGCTGTGGAGAAACATTTGAGAATTCTGAGGTAATGTGATAATCTTAAAATTTTTTGTTCAAATAAGTCATCATTATTTTATATGGCCAAAATTAATCCATATTTGAACACTCAAAAACTCAAAGAATATGCCACATAACTCTTCCTATGAAATTAATGATCTAAGTCAAACAGAAAATTAACCTGAATAATGCAAGGAATACTGATATAAATTTTTTTAGAGAGAGTGAAAGGGAGAGAAGGAGGGAGGAGAGAGAGAGAGAGAGAGAAAAAAAACATCAATGTGATAAAGACACATTGATTGGTTGCCTCTCACACATGCCCCAACGGAGACCAGGGATTGAACCTGCAACCCAGGTACTGACCCTTGACTGGGAGTTGAATTGCAATGGGCTGATGCTCCAACCACTGAACCATGCCAGCCAGGCCAATTTTTATAAGTGAATGAGAGTACATCAACCCAAAAGACTTCTGCACAGCAAAAGAAAACATCAACAAAATAAAAGGCAACCAACTAAAGGTTAGAAGATATGGGCAAACCAAATCTCTGATAAGGAGCTAAGTATATAAACAACTCTTACAACTCAACAACAACAAAGCAATCCAACTTTTAAAAATTGACAGAGGACTTGAAAAGATGCTTTTCCCAAGAAGACATACAAATGGCCAACAGATATAGGAAAAGATGCTCAACTTCACTAATTAAAAGGAAATGCAAATTAAAATCACAATGGGTTACCACCTCACACTTGTTAGAATAGCTATTATCAACAAGACAAGAAATAACTTGAGCTGGAGAGGGTGTAGAGGAGAAGAAACCCTCATACACTGCTGGCAAAAATGTGAATTTGTACAGCCACTCTGGAAACAGTATAGTCAGAGAAATGGTGGAGTGAGAGGCCCCCTTGGCTTCTCCCCTTGAAGTTTCAGCTACTTAAACAGCTGTAATTCAACAAAGAATTCCCTTCTCGACACACAAACACACCTGAGAGATCGGCACAATGAAGCATGTGAAGGTGGGCAAGGGGAGCGAACCAGGAGGTGGGAGAGAGAAGAGCTAAGATGGTGCCGGGGATGAATCCCTGAGCTTGCAACCTGGAGCTCACTGTGAGGCTCAGCCCAGGGAGGGGAGGAGTCACTAGTAGGCTGTCACTGGCACTCCCTTTGGACAGGAACAGAGAAATACAGTGAGCATTCCTAGGGAAGTGGTCAGTGTATGCTGCAGCTGAACCCAGTGACCTGGGCAAGCACCAAGAACAGAGGTATGGCCATGGTTGTCTGGCAACTGGCATTTCAGACAGAGAAACAGAAAGTCACCAAGCCTGGCCACCTCCCATCACCCTGCCAGAGCTAGCAGCAGGGCCCGGAAGAAGCTGTAGCAGTGAGTGTGGGATTGCATTATCTGCAAACCTGACAGCTAATACTACAGAAACATTTTTCCCTCAGCAAGGGCTGCACTCTGAACCCATTTCCAGGGTCAGTGGAGATACAAAGGGGAGTCCACTGAGGTCTGCCAGTCACCATTACAGGATATACAGCAACAAAGGTAGCAGCCTGCTTCTCCCAGCTAAGCCCACACCCACCCATTGTGGCTGAACTGCCGGCAGTGTCTAGCTTCAGGTGACAGCACAGATTGGGAAACCTAATGTCCACCCATTGCTTTGCAGAGTTTGTCCCCTGAGACTGAAGCGACCTAGACACAGAAAAGATGTCCAACTTCCCAGGAAACACAGGACATTTTCCACCAACTCACAGAGCTCTGAAAAGCCAAAGAAGTTCAAGAGAACTTAAAAACCTGTGACTCCTACTAGAAATCATTAGAAAGACTTTTCTTGAATAAATCTACTAGGGTAATGCCATGCATACATCGATACCTAGACAGAAAAGAAATCCATCAAACACCATGAATAATTAAGGTAATGAGGCAGCTCAGAAAGAAAATTTTTTAAATCTCCAGAAAATGAACTTAAAGACATAAAACATGTGATTTAAGTGAAAAATAATTCAATATTGCAGTTACAAAAAACTCAACAAGATACAAGAAAACACAGATGGACAATTTAATGAATCCAGAAATAAAATCAATGAACAAAACTAATACTTTACCAACAAGATTAAAACTTTAAAAAAAGAACCACATAGATATTCTGGAGATGAAAAACTCAATAAAATAGATAAAGGATAAACCAGCATCTTAAGAAATGGACTTGACCAGATGAAGGAAAGAATTAGTGCTATTAAGACAGAAATATAGAAATGATGCAGGACAAAGAAGAGAGATACTGGAAAAAAATTTTTATATGAAAGAATTCTATAAGAACTATCTGACTCCATCAGGAAGAGCAATATAAGAATAATGGGCTCCCGAAACTGGTTTGGCTCAGTGGATAGAGCGTCGGCCAACAGACAGAAAGGTCCCAGGTTCGATTCCGGTCAAGGGCATGTACCTGGGTTGCGGGCACATCCCCAGTAGGAGATGTGCAGGAGGCAACTGATCGATGTTTCTCTCTCATCGATGTTTCTAACTCTCTATCTCTCTCCCTTCCTCTCTGTAAAAAATCAATAAAATATATTTTTAAAAAAAAGAATAATGGGCATATCAGAAAAAAGAAGGAAGGGAAAAGGAAACAGAGAGCCTACTCCAAAAAGTAGAGTTGGTGAGAAATTCCCAAACCTATGGAAAGAACTAAATCATTAAATCCCACAAGCAAATAGAACACCTAATTACCTCCATTCAAAAATGCCTTACTTAAGGCACATTATATTAAAACTGTCAAAAATTAATGACAATGAAAGAATTACCAAGGTAGCCGAGAAAAGAAGACAGTAACTACAAAGGAAATCTCATTAGATTATCATCAGATTTCTCAGAAGAAACCCTACAGGGGAGGAGAGCTGGGAATAAAATATTCAAACTACTTAAAGAGAGAAATTACCAGCCAAGAATAATATACCCAGCAAAGTTATCCTTTAGATATGAAGAAGAAAGAAAAAATTTTCTAGACAGTCAGGAGCTGAGGGAATTTGCCACAGAAGACCTCCATTGCAAGAAATACCCAAGGGGGTTAATATAACTGAAACAAAGAACAAAAGGTCACAAAACTACATGGAGATTACCCACAGGCAGACGGAAGCATGATATTACAACCCTTTTTTAGAACAGGGTACTGTACACTTAAATATCACACGAAGGCAAAAGCAGGTAATAGCATTTTAAAAAAGGAAGAAGACAAAAGCTACTTGAATTCAGAAATGAACACACAACAGTAGTAGGGATAATCTGTGACAACAAATCAAACATAAAAAAAGAGAAGTAAAAAAATGACTTTGCAAAGCGGATGGTGATAAGATGCATTCAGAAGAAAAAAGAATACTGTTTACATGTTTGTGTAAAATTTTCTTTTACATAAACCTAGTGGTAACCAGTCATACACACACAAAAAACACCCAGAACTAAATATAATTGGACTAAGCTCACCAATAAAAAGGCATAGATTTGATAAAAAACAAAACCAACCTAAACATATGCCGCCTTCAGGAGACACATCTCAGCTGCAAAAACAAACATAGACTAACTGAAAGGGCAAAAAGAAATAACTCTCCAAGCAAATGACATCCATAGGAAAGAAGGAATAGCATTACCTATATCTGACAAAAGACATTTCAAGATAAAAAAGGTACCAAAAGACAAAGATTTACATTTTATAATGATAAAGAGAACAATATATTAAGAAGACACAACACTTCTCAATATCTATGCACTCAATCAAGGAGGACCAATACATAAAGCAACTACTAACAGCACTAAAAAAAACACTAACAAAAACCCAATTAACATAGATGACTTCAATATCCCATTGACAGCTATGATAGATCAGAAAAACAGAAAATGGCCTTAAATGAAACACAAGACCAAATGAACATAATTCACATATACTGAGCCTTTCACCCCAGAGCATGAGAATATATGTTCTTCTCTAGTGCACATGAAACATTATCAAGGATACACCACATATCAGAGTATAAACTAGTTTTAATAAATTTAAGAAGATTGAAATTATGTCAAGCATTTTCTCTGACAACAATGTTTTCACATTGGAAATCAACTATATAAAGGCATAAAAACACACACAAATATATGGACATTAAACAACGTGCTACTAGCAATGACTGGGTCAAGAAAGAAATAAGAGGAGAGATCAAAAATTATATATAGAAAAAACAACATGTCAAAACTTTTAGAATGAAGCAGAAGTAGTAATGAGAAATGTTTATTTCACTACAAGCCTATCTTTAAGAAAACACAATAAAAATCTCAAATTAAAAACCTAGCATTATATCTTTAAAAATTAGAAAAAGAAAAACAAATGTAGCCCCAAATCAGCAGAAAACAAAAATAACTAGGCAGAATTAAATAAAATATAGAACAAAAAGATAATACCAATTTAAATCAACAAATAGCTGGTTCTTTGAAAGAAATAAAGAATTGACAAACCCCTGGCTAGACTCACTAAGGAAAATAGAGAACATTCAAATATTCAAAATCAGAAGTGAAGGAAAAGTTATCACAGACACTACAGAAATACAAAGGATCATACAAAAAATTCTATAAATGGCTACATACTGCCTAAAAGCAATGAATAGCTTCCCATAAATATATATCTTCCCTAGACCGAATCACAAAGAACTGCAAAATCTAAATAGACAGATCAAGAGTGGGGAAATTAAAAGAACCATCAAAAAATTCCCAAAAAGTAAAAGTTCAGGACCAGATGGCCTTACTAGTGAATTCTACCAAATATTCAAAGAAGATTGAATACCTATCTTTCTCAATGTTTCCCAAAAAATTAGAGAAAAGGTAATACTTCCAAGCACATTTTATGAGGCCAATATTACTCTGATACCAAAACTTGGCAAGGATAACTCCCCCACAAAAACAAAGAAACAAACAAAAACTATTGACCAATATCTCTGATGAATATAGATCCAAAAATCCTAAGCAAAATACTAGCAAATCAAATACAATACATTAAAAAGATAATACATCTCGATCAAATGGACTTCATTCCAGAAGCACAAGGATAGTTAAACATATCAATCAATGTAAACAAATCAATCAATGTTATGCACCACACTAACAAAATAAAGGATAAAAATTATGTGATCATATCAATAAATGCAGAAAAACATTTGATAAGATACAACATTCATTTATAATTAAAACACCCAATTAGCCCTGGCTGGTTTTGCTCAGCAGATAGAGTGTTGGCCTGCGGACTGAAGGGTTCCAGGTTCAGTTCTGGTCAAGGGCACATGCCTGGGTTGCGGCCTCAATCCCCGGTGTGGGGCATGTAGGAGGCAGTCGATCTATGATTCTCTCTCATCATTGATGTTTCTATCTCTCTCTCCCTCTCCCTTCCTCTCTGAAATCAATATATATGTTGATTTTTTATTTATATGTAAATATATATATAAATAAAAACCCCCAATTAATTGGTTATAGAAGAAAATTACTTCAACATAATAAGGTAATTACCACTAAACCTCAGCTAACATCATATGATTTCATTCATGTGTGGGATATAAAACTGAAAACAACAAATGAACAAACAAGAAAAACAAACAAAAAATCATAGACACAGATAACAGTACGGCCATTACCAGAGGAAAGGGGGTGAGAGTTTAGTAAAGTGTAAAGGAGGTCAAATACATGGTGACAAAAGAAGATTTGACTTTGGATGGTAGGCACACAATAAATTTAATTTTTTTAATTAAAAAAGAATAGAGTTCCCACAGGGCCCACCAATCCCTCTGTGGGTATCTACTCTAAAATTTTGAAAACACCTATTCATAAAGATATATGTACTCCTATGTTCATCGCTGCATTATTCACAGTAGCCAAGACATAAAAATTACTTGTGTCATTGGATTTATGAATAGATTAAAAAAAGATGTGGTACATGGGCTAAAAGGAGTCATTCTCGAGAAAGAAGAGCAAAGTTAGAGGAATCACAATACCAGATATCAAGTTATACTATAAAGTCACTGTAATCAAAACAGGCTGGTACTGGCACAGGAACAGGCATATAGATCAATGGAACAGAACACAGACCCCCCCAAATTGACCCAAGCCATTATGTTCAATTAATATTTGACAAAGGGGGCAAGAGCATACATACAATGGAGTCAAGATAGCCTCTTCAGTAAATGATGTTAGGAAAATTGGACAGATACATACAAAAAAATGAAACTGGACCAACTTACACCATACACAACAATAAACTCAACATGGATAAAAGACCTAAATGTAAGTCGTGAAACCACAAAAATCCTAGAAGAAACCATAAGCAGCAAAATCTCAGATATCTCTCGTAGCAATATGTTTACAGATACATCTCCTAGGCCCTAATGGACCTAGCAGGGGTGGGCAAACTTTTTGACTCGAGGGCCACAATGGGTTCTTAAACTGGACCGGAGGGCGGAACAAAAGCATGGATGGAGTGTTTGTGTGAACTAATATAAATTCAATGTAAACATCATTACATAAAAGGGTACGGTCTTTTTTTTTTTTTTTAGTTTTATTCATTTCAAAAGGGCCGGATCTGGCCCGAGGGCCGTAGTTTGCCCACGGCTGAGTCCTAGGGCAAGGAAAACGAAGGAGAAAATAAACAAATGTGACTACATCAAAATAAAAAGCTTCTGCACAGCAAAAGAAACCATCAACAAAATGAAAAGGGAACCCACTGCATGGAAGAGCATATTTGGCAATGATAGATCCGATAAAGGGATAATATCCAAAATATATAAGGAACTCAGACAACTTAACCAAAGGAAGATAAACAGTCCAATTAAAAAATGGGCAAAGAACCTAAATAGACACTTCTCCAAAGTGGACATACAGATGGCCAAGAGACAGATGAAAAAAATGCTCAAAGTCACTGATCAACAGAGAGATGCAAATGAAAACTACAGTGAACTATCACCTCACACCTGCTAGAATGGCTACCCTCAACAAATGACAAGTGCTGGCGAGGACGTGGAGAAAAAGGAACCCTCATGCACTGCTGGTGGGAATGCAGACTGGTGCAACCATTATGGAAAACAGTATGGAGTTTCCTCAAAAAATTAAATACGGAACTGCCATTTGACCTAGTGATTCCACTTCCAGGAATATAATCTAAGAAACCCGAAACACCAATCAGAAGGAATGTATGCACCCTATGTTCATAGCAGTACTTTTTACAATAGCCAAGATCTGAAAACAGCCCAAGTGCCCATCAGCAGATGAGTGAATAAAAAAGCTGTGGTACATTTATACCATGGAATACTATGCAACAGTAAAAAAGAAGGATCTCTTACCCTTTGAGACAGCATGGAAGGACCTGGAGAGTATTATGCTAAGAAAAATAAGCCCGTCAGAGAAAGGCAAGTATCACATGATCTCATTCATATGTGGAATCTAATGAACAAAATAAACTGATGAACAAAATAGATCCAAAGACATGGAAGCATGAAACAGATTGCAAAATCTCAGAGGGAAGGTCAGGGAAGGTAGGTGGGTGGGTGGGAAGAGATCAAAGAACTTGTATGCATATATGCATAACCCTTGGACACAGACAGTGGGGTGGTGAAGGCCTGAGGCAGGTGGCAGGGATGGGCTAGAAGAGGTCAATAGGGGAAAAAGGAGACATATGTAATACTTTGAACAATAAAGATTTTTTAAAAATTTAGCCTGGCCAGCATGGCTCAGTGTTGACCTATGAACCAGGAGGTCACAGTTCAATTCCTGGTCAGGGCACATGCCTGGGTTTCAGACTCGATCCCCAGTGTGAGATATGCAGAAGGCAGGCAATCAATGATTCTCTCTTATCACTGATGTTTCTATCTCTCCCTCCCTCTCTGAAATCAATCAATCAATATATATATATTTTAAGAGAGAAAAGCGTCCTGGCTGGTTTAGTTCAGTGGATAGAGCATTGGCCTGCGGACTAAAGGGTCCCAGTTTCGATTCTGGTCAAGGGCATATGCCCAGGTTGCGAGCTCAATCCCCAGTAGGGGGCATGCAGGAGGCAGCCGATCAATAATTCTCTGTCATCATTGATGTTTCTATCTATCTCTCCCTCTCCCTTCCTCTCTGAAATCAATAAAAATATATTTTAAACAAAAAAGAGAGAGAGAAAAAGTAAAACAAAAAGGAAAGCAGATAAAATGCTTCTAAATCCACAGCCCAAAATACATGCAAAAGAAAAATAATACAAATATGAGAATGCAAATATGTTAAGTATAAATAAAAGCATACAAATTATAATAATTAAAGATTTAATTTTTGTATTTTAAATGATTGGTTAATAACATTACAGAGGTTTCAATTGTACAATTCTATAATATGTCCTCTGTATTTTGTAATGTGTGTTCACCACCCAAAATTAAGTCTTTTTCCACCACCATGTATTTGACCCCCTTTACCCTTTTCTACCTCGCCCCAACCCCCTTTCCCTCGAGTGACCACCATACTGTTTGTTGTCTCTGTGTATAAGTTTTCTTGTTTGTCTTGTTTGTTCATTTGTTGCTTTCAGTTTTATATCCCACATATGAGTGAAATCATAGTTTTTTATTTTTTTACATCTAACGGATTTCACTTAGCATAATATTCTCAAGATCCATCTATGTTGCTGCAAATGAAAGTATTTCATTTTTTCTTATGGTTGAGTAGTATTTCCTTGTATTTATGTACTACACCTTCTTTGTTCTATCGTCTATGGAGAGACACTTCTGTTGTGTCCATGTCTTGGCCACCATGAATAATGCTACAATGAACATAAGGAAACCTATATTTTTACAAATAAGTGCTTTCAAATTTTCAGGTAGTAACCAACTAAGAGATTGCTGAGTCATGTGGTAACTCTACTTTTGAGGTGTGTGGCACCTCTATACTGGTTTTTCATAGCGACTATAACAATTTACATTTCCACCAGCAGTGTGTGAGGGTTTCTTTTTCTCCACAACCTCTCCAACACTTATTATTACTTGTCTTGTTAATAATAGCCAGAGAATTATTTATTGACACTGGTTTGTTGAGTTTCAAGCTGTAAGAGCAGTTGGTCATATTGCAGTAACCCAAGAATGTCTCTCTCAGCAGATTTATAAGTTTGCCTGAGAAATCATTCCATCCTGAAAACAGGTACTGTACCTGCAAGAAATCAAAGCAGGGACTAAGGCACCTGGGCCCCTACAGCACCTCCTTTGCTTTTACTAGAAACTAAACGATCCATTGCATCGTGTGCATGAAATATAAAGGGGAGCGGGGGTGTTTGGGGTAGCAGCCCTTTGGTTCTACAGAAAGTTCAAGTAGATTTTACTTCTTTTTTATTATTATTTTACGTGAGGAGAGAGGGAAGGCTAAGATCCTACATATTTTGCTAAAATGTAATGAAAGGAATATCTGCCTTATCACACAGTAAAACATACTAGAAAGTTAATGATAATTTACACAGGACATGTATAGAAACTTAAATGAGAGAAGTGGATATTGAAGCTTAGGGACCAAAGGTAAAGAAAAGAGATATGGCAAGAGTAGGCCCTGATGACAGGCGCCATATTGAAAAATTATTGTTTTTCAAGGAAGTGAAGGATTTTGAGCATGAGACTAAAGTGGTTAAAATAGCATTTAGAAAAGTTCCCTAATTCACAATGTGATTTGCAATCAGAGAGTGACCTGAACAAGGCAGTGGCAGTGAGAACGGAGAGTGGAATGATACAGCATGGTGGTAATTCCGATTAATCAAACAAAGAGTGACCAGGAAGAGGTAACCTGGTATCATTGACGAAGATCGACAATACCACTTGGAAAGGATGGCATTGAGATGCACAGGCAGGTCCATTTGGGTCATGTTACAACTGAGACTCCAGCTGGAGGTAGTAGTATTTGGGTGGTTCAAGGCATATGGGCTGTTGCATGGAGATGCTATGGGCTACACAGCATCCTCCAAGCACACGGAGCCATAGGAAGAAGTGTAGATATCTGTATATCTGTCCCTCTCTTTCAAATATATTTTTAAGTTACATTTAATAAATAGTATTATCTGTAATTTGGAAAATGTTAAGTCTCTAAAATTTGTTTTTTTAAAATAAATAATTATTGAGCATTTACTATATGCCAGGCATTTTACTAAGAGCTGAGAATATCATGGTAAAGCAAATTAACTGTAGATAATGAGGTATAAATTTCTTGTTCTGATGGAGTTTAGTGTGAATGACAAGATTTATATAAATGAATGTATAAATACAGCTGTCATAAACAGTAAATTTAGAAGTATACGGTGCCATGGTAACAAATGATAGGAGGCATGGACCAAGTGAAGGAGATCCGGAAGGATTCCCATAAAGCGATGACAGACCTGCATTCTGAGAGAAGATGAGGAGTTAACCTGAAAAAGAGAACACAGTTTATGCTAAGACCCAGTAAAGAGAGAAGTACATCCCATTTGAGGAACTGAAAAAAGACAACAATTCACATGTATTTCATGACACAAAACTTCTCAAATATCATAAAAATCAGCTTCTCTCTCTCTCTCTCTCTCTCTCTCTCTCTCAATATATATATATATATATATATATAAAATAATAAAAGCATACTATGCTAATCAGACCAGACATCCTTCCGGTCGACCTTCCGGATGAAGTCGTGTCTGCAAGGCAAGCCCGGGTCCCAGGTGCCTGCCGGTGGCCGGAGGGAAGCCTGGATCCCAGGTGCTGGAGAGAAGCCTGGGTCCCGGGTGCCAGAGGGAAACCAGTGCCGGCAGCCTGGAAAAGGAAGGCCTACTCTTGCATGAATTTCGTGTATTGGGCCTCTAGTATATATATAATTTTAGAGGCCTGGTGCACAAAATCTGTGCACTGGTGGGGGACGTGGCCTGCGGGGATAGGCCCACATGGGAGCGCCGCTCATCGTGGTCAGCCAAGCGGCTATGGACCCGCTCTCTGAGTGGCTGCTCCCTGGTCCAGCATCTTACGTGGAGCCGGTGTACTCACCTCTCCAGGGGACCCGCTCAGGGCCGGGTCCAGGGACAATAGCACTGAGAGACGGCAGAGTGGCCTCAGCCTCCCAGCCTCCAGGGTCAACTCTGTAAATTCGATGGTGGCGGCACTGCACAGCCTGCGGGCATCCAGAGGAGGTGGCAGGGAGCGAGAAGGAGGAGCCTAGGGCAAGGAGAAGGAGCTTCGGGCAAGGAGGCAATGATCACAGCCCAGGTTCCTGCCTGTCGGCCTGGGGTTTGCAGCGGGAGCAGCTGCTCATCCTGGTCAGCCAAGTGGTGCTCCCACTATGGTAGCACACTGACCACCAGGGGGCAGCTTCTGTGTTGACCATCTGCCCCCTGGTGGTCATTGTGTGTCATAGTGACTGGTCGACCGGTCATTTTGCCATTTGGTCTCTGGGCTTTTATTATATAGGATATTTTGAAAAAATGGACAAAAGGTATTTTGGGATATAATTATGCACTGGATTCCATATTACACTCTTATAAAAATTATGTCATGTCTCCCTGACCAGTTTGGCTCAGTGGATAGAGTGTTGTCCTGTGGACTGAAGGGTCCCAGGTTTGATTCCGGTCAAGGGCATGTACCTTGGTTGTGGGCACATCCCCAGTGGGGATTGTGCAGGAGGCAGCTGATTGATGTTTCTCTCTCATCGATGTTTCTAACTCTCTATCCCTCTCCCTTCCTCTCTGTAAAAAACAATAAAATATATATTTTTTTAAAAATCCTTTTCCAACTTAAAAAAAAATTATGTCATGTCTATGTCTAGTAACATATTTGGAGGCTGAGAATCTGGTAATGACATAGTTTACTTACGCCTGCAGTGTCTGCAAATCTCCAACTCAGTCATGGATGTGTCAGAACTTATTACTCATTGAAACACCAGGTTCCTATGTGCTGGTGCCAGCCAGCATTTTCAGAATAACAGCCTCTTTGAGAACTTCTGGGTAACCTGGGATCTTTCTTCTCCTCCTCCCACCATGTTACACAGATGTGCGCTCAAGCAAGCTCCAGTACTTCGCTCTGCTACACCACCACCTAATAGGCCTCAAAGGCCTGTTTAAGCTGTTGTTGAGGTTTTGTAGTTCTGTGCATGACACCATGGCCTTCTGTAAGTGGAATGTTCACCACGCACCTGAGTGCCATGCAGACAAAAGGTGCTGCAGCCAACTTGACCCCCTAATATCTCTCATATGGGGAACCTCCAGAACATTGAAGTGAGGAGGCTACCTAATCCTCTCTCCCAAAACGGTGATGACACTGGACAATATTTTAAATGTTTTTATTGATTTGTAGAGAGAGAGGAAAGGAGAGGGATAGAGAGATAGAAACATCGATGAGAGAAACATCATCGATCGGCTGCCTCCTGCACGCCCCCCACTGGGAATTGAGCTTGCAACCCAGGCATGTGCCCTGACCAAGCATCAATCACTGACCTCTTGGTTCCTGGGTCAATGCTCAACCCCTGAGTCACACCGGCTGGGCTGGACAATTATTTTTTTCAAAGACAACCATGTGAAGATTCTGGAAATGGATCGAAGGCATGTAACAAATTAAGAAGTGTTTCCTCTAGAAAAACCACGAAACATGGCAGAAGCACAGCTGTGATTCTAACCGGGGATGCTGCCATCTCCTCCTCAGCCAGTACTCTGAGTGCGGGGAAGCAGGGCAGCGAGAGCCATGGAATCAGAAGCTGTTCTGCTGGAGGTGGCCAACTTGATTTAGAGAGGATTAGGGGCAAAACACAAACTCAGGGGCCATATCGTCAGAAACAATAGCCAACTCAAAGGCAAACACATGGAAAGCCTAACTTCCCAGCTGGCCTGAGGGTGTCGCACTGGATGGGGGAAGCAACATACCTAGAGACCAGTAACCACATTTAGAGGGAGAGCCTGTGAATAAGATGACCACAGTGAACCATCAGAATATTCCACATCTCCCTGACCGTTTGGAAGGATGCACACAGGTGCAAGGCTGCACACATGCTCAAAAGAGAGCAGAAATGACCAGCTCCAGGTTTCTGCAGGTCCCTGGATGAATATGATGCTTGTGCACATGCTGTGAAAAGATGCAAGAAAGTGGAGAGGAAAGGAAAGTTCAGGGAAAACTTCCTGGACTTTCAATGCACACCCAACACAAACAAAGATCTATTGGCAAAGGCTAGAAGCCTTCCAGGCTCAGTGTTTGAACACAATTTACTAAGCTATGCTGGCATACAAATATTCCCTTTAAAAAAAAACCTTAAAAAGAAAAATAAGAACAAAAAAAAACTAGCAAAAATATCTGTGGCCACATACTGTGCGGGAGTCATACTATACAGAATTCTTCCAGGCAAGTCACTGAACAAGCATACAAAGAAATAAAGAGCAGCAAAAGTGACTGTTGGGAGATCAGACTCAATATATCATCATGCATTTTTCAACAACATAAGAGGAGGCATAAAAAGAATAAGGGAAGTGTGACTACACACGGGGGAAGAAAGAAGTCCACGTAAACTGCCTTTGACGTGGCTCAGATGTCAAGCATCGCAGAAAAGCATCAAAGCTGGAAACAATGAACATCAAATATGTCAAAGAATAAGCCTCACATTTAAGAATTAAAGGAGAGTATGAAAACAATAATGACTCAGATAGACTATCGATGAAGAAATATAACATATATTTAACAAGAAAAATTCTGGATTGAAATGTACAATGCATTACTAACAAGATGCAAGATAAATATACCAAACACATTACATTTTTATATATCAACAATAAATAACGTTAAAATAAGAAAATCAATTTCATTTACAAAAGCCTCAAAAAGAATAAAATACATTTTTAAATTAAATCTTTATTGTTGAAAGTATTACATGTGCCTCCTTTTTTCCCCATTGACCCCTTCTAGCCCTCCCCTTCACCCCCACATAATCTATTAATTTTAATAAATTAAAATTATTTTATTAAAAGTAATACAAGACATGTACAGTGAAAACTAAAAAAGATTGCTGAGCCCTAACTGGTGTGGCTCAGTGGATAGAACGTCAGCCTGTGGACTGAAGGGTCCTGGGTTCGATTCTGATCAAGGGTATGTACCTTGGGTGCTGGCTCACTCCCCAGTAGGGGGCATGCTGGAGGCAGCTGATTGTTGTTTCTCTCTCATCAATGTTTCTAACTCTCTATACCTCTCCCTTCCTCTCTGTAAAAATCAATAAAATACATTTTAAAAAAAAGATTGCTGAGAGAAATTAAAGATCTAAACAAATGGATCTTCATGCAATCACAAAACACCAAAAATAATAAATAGAAGGAATAAAATCAACAAAAATGTAACATATTCATTTTCCATCTTCATATGTCATAAATAACTCCTTTTGGTTTTCTGCCAATAAAGGTTTTCTCCCTTTTATTTTGTTTTGTTTTTGCTTGACATCATTTTGGTAAGTGGGATCCAATAGATAATTTAGTGATTTAGTATTATGATATTTATTTAATATGCTGATTTGTTACCTAAATAGCTGAATTATATTTTTAATCTTTAAATCTTTATGTTCCTCTTTGTCCCCCATTGACCCCTTCTGGCCCGCCCCTGCCCCTCTCCACAGGCCTTCACCACCCTATTGTCTGTGTCCATGGGCTATTCATATATGCATACAAGTTTTTGGTTCATCTCTTCCCACCCACCCACTCACCTCCACCTTCCCTCTGAGATTCGACAGTCTGTTCCATGGTTCCATGTCTCTAGATCTATTTTGTTCATCAGTTTATTTTGTTCATTAGATTCCACATATGAGTGAGATCATGTGATACTTGTATTTCTCTGACTGGCTTATTTTGCTTAGCATAATACTCTCCACTTTACAATAGCTAAGATCTGGAAACAGCCCAAGTGCCCATCAGTAGATGAGTAGATAAAAAGGCTGTGGTACATTTACACCAGGGAATACTATGCAGCAGTAAAAGGAAGGATCTCTTACTCTTTGAGACAGCATGAATTCTTTTTTGTATTAATCCCTATTATTTAATCTGTTTTATAGGGAAGTAGATCCAATTATATTATATAAAAAAAGCATATTATATCATATGCAAAATAATGGAGACTGTGGCAAAGAAATCACAAGAAGGCTGAGCAATAAGGGGCAGCAACAGAAGAATTAAGAAAGATCACCAAGAGTAAAGATGTGCCATTAGAGATCATCTTCTTATTCCCAATTACTATGTATTCTGTGCGTGGGAATGAGGCTCATCCATGGGATCCAGAGAAAAGCAATTCAAGGACCCACGCATGGGAGATTGTGATGTGGCAAGGTGGCTTATTCCTGATACAAAATCAAAGGAGTTTCCCTCCTGAGTTTCCCAGTTTCTCATCTCCCTCCTTCCCGCCATAGAAAAAGCCGCACCATGTCTTCGGGGCAAAATAAAAACCAGTGCCCAGAGTTTCTGCTTCACATTGAAGCTTAGTCTTCCACTTCCCCACAACATGTTGACTTTACAGTAAACCCTCGACTTTTTGGACCTCGATTTAAAGGACTTCAGATTTAATGGATAAAATTTCCAGTCCATATATCACATGTGAAAATGAACACCCTGTTAATTTTAAAATGCTTTTAACCAAGATTTGCTTATAATTGAATCAACAGGTTATTTCTGTGTTAATTCACTGTTATTTTTAACAAATTTTAGTGAATAGGCCATATGTTGGAAAACACACTAGTAATTTCGCTGACATAAATAAATATTACATATCAACAACTAGAGTCTACATATTTAAATCCAAGAGTCAGCGCTCATAAACAAGGCTCACAAATTATTAGCATGTGATCACCCCACACCAGGAGCAGTGATTGGCTCTGTTGTCACGTGGTGTGACTCTCTGCAGCAGTTTCTCACATGCTGGCTGATGTGCAGACATGTGCTAAGCCACACCCCAGCCATGGGCATGTTTTTCCTCAAGGTGACTTATAAACAAATGCATTTACTAGACCTACTCAGTATAAATTTAAAATTACAGTAATACTCTCCTATTCAGTTTGGCTTAGTGGGTAGAGCATTGGTCTGTGGACTGAAGGGTCCTGGTTTCAATTCCTGTCACATACCTTAGTTGCAGGCTCCTCGGCTCTGCTCAGAGTGCGTGCAGGAGAAAACCAATCCATGTATCTCTCTCACATCAATGTTTCTCTCTGTCTCTCCCTCTCCCTTCCATTCTCTCTAAAAATCAATGGAAAAATATCCTCAGGTGAGCAACAACAAAAGGGAAAAGAAAAATTGCAGTAATACATATAGAACACTTTTCTGTGAAATTAAACTTTCCATACAGACTTAATTTTAATTACACAATGGTGTATACATAAGTAAAAACAGGTAAACTACTTTGTCAATTTTTTAACATGTGCACTGGAAAACCTACTCTATTATATAATGGTCTTTCAGCTTGAATGGGCACCCCAGGCCTGAACAGTCCGTGATATGGAGGTTTTACTGTGCTGTGCATGTGTTTGCTCCTCCCTCTGCTCCATCCCTGGCCCAGTGACCTGTGGGGAGTGGACTATCGGCTCTCTGGGGGTCAGTGTGAGGCTGTAGCTTCCCGGTGAAGCAAACAGGCCTCTGCTTCCCAGCTGACCACGCTCAGCAGTGTCTCCCCCTGTGCTTCCTTTCTCATCAAGAATTGACTCTTACAGTAACATGCACAGACACTAAAGTTAGGTAGTGAAGAAGGCCACTGGGGGAATGTGATTCACTGGAAATGTGGTGTTGGAGGAGACCTCTATGAGCACCTGGACTGCCAGAAAGACAAACATCCTGGCCCGAGAGCAAATGAAGCCTGAAACATCGCTGGGGGCAAAAATGACAAAACTGAAGCTGTTCTATTTGGGGTACATTGTGAGAGGGCAGGGTTCTATGGGAAAGACAGTGATGCAGAGAAAAGAGAAAGCAGTGGGGAAAAGGAAGACCAGGTATGAGATAGGTTGGCTCCATAAAAGAAACCATAGATAAGAGTCCACAGGGGCTGAGCAGGATGCTGAGGACAGAACATTGTGGACGGTGCTCATTCAGAGGGTCTCTAGGAGTCACAGCAACTCAACAGCACATAACACACACACACGTGCAAATAATGACCATTTTATCTTCCTTTATACCCTTTATTTTTATGTACTCACTAAGACAGTGATGGCGAACCTATGACACACGTGTCAGAGGTGACACGCGAACTCATTTTTTTGGTTGATTTTTCTTTGTTAAATGGCATTTAAATATATAAAATAAATAACAAAAATATAAGTCTTTGTTTTACTATGGTTGCAAAGATAAAAAAAATTTCTATATGTGACACGGCACCAGAGTTAAGTTAGGGTTTTTCAAAATGCTGACACGCCGAGCTCAAAAGGTTCGCCATCACTGCACTAGGCCAAAAAGTACCACTTAAGTACCACTTTGAACAGTAATGGCAATTGCAGACACCCTTGTTTTGGTGCCTAATTTTAACGTTACATCTTCTAACTTTTTGTTATCAAGTATATTTCCTATACCCTGGTTATAGCTAAACTAAACCAAAATTGGTAAGATGTTTTCTTCACCAGTATATGCTTAATTTTATTGAGGATTTTGCCAGGCATATAAAGAGATGGTCAGATTGTTCATTTCCCACCCACCCCCTTTAATCTGTTGATTTAGACAACTACATTAATGGATTTTTTAATGTCAATTACTCTTACCCTCCTGGTAAAAACTCTACTTGTACATCTAAATTTACTTTCTTCCATAAGTAAAATTGGATAATAGTTATTGGATATTTGGCTTATCTGCAACTATTTAATTTGTTTCAAGTTTTTTATTTTGTTTTGTTTTTTTTGTTTTTTGTCAGGTTGTGGTATTTTTCTGTTGTGATATCTTAGCCTCATAAAATGACTTTGTTTTCTGTCTTTTTTATATCCCGAAATTAACCATCACAAGCGCTTGGGACTTTTTAGGTTAGTTATAACTATGCCATTAGGTTTCATTTTCATGGTAACTGGCATATTTAGGGTTTTTTCTTCCTTTGGCTCTTACTAGTGTAATCATTTATAATTTTCAATAAAAATTTTCATCACATTTTGACTTCAAACCACTTGAAATAAAGGTTACCTTCTTTTATTATCTTTTACTCTTTACTAAATCCATTAACACCCACTTTTAAAACCCCAATGTTGTTTCTTCTATTCTGCTAGAATTTACTTTTATATTTTATTAATATTTCCAAAAACCAGTTTGTGGATAATTCGATAATTCTATTATATGGTTTGTCTTACTTTCTATTTTAATAATTCAGCCTTGATATTGATTTTCTTCCTTCTACACTTTTGGATTTATTTTATGGTGGTGGTGTTTTTTACTTGCTTTCAGAGTGAATTCTAGATCATTTATTTTCAACATTTATTCTTCTTCACAAATAAATTTTAAGCTATAAATTGTTCTATAAATCTATCTTGGTTTTATAATACCATTATGGACTATAGACAAGGATAGAGAGTGAAGGGAATATATACCAACCTAAAAAAAAATTTAATAGTCAAGAGATTAAAATGACATATGCCAAACATCAATGTTACAAGTAATTGTACTAATTTGAGAAAGTTTAGAATCATTTACAAGATAAAACAAACAAAATTTAATGAATAAAGTAGTTTTATTACTCCACAAAAAAATTGCTCTATCATGTGGGTAAAAATAACCAAACATGATTTTTCAATTGTGAGGCAATCAAATTCACAAGTCACAGCAATGAACTGAGTAAAGTAGAAATAAATTTCTGATGTCAACCAACAACACTCAACAAAATCATTAGTGAAATTCCTTCTAAATTAAAATCATGCAGAAGAAAAATTCCAAAGAAAAGAATATATAACATTAATTTATTTATTTCTAGCTTGACAAAATTGTATTAGTTCTTAATCACCACTTTTTTTTAGTAAAAATACTCATTCTTTGTGGCTAGGTCTCTTTTAAGAAGAAATTCCCCTTCTTATGTGTTTCCTTGGGTGTGTCGCATAGTCATACTCACAGATCCCCTTTGTTAAACTTCCTGCCAACAGTGAAAAATTCCCTGGAAACATATTACAAGATGTGCTTTAAACAAATTAAATCCCTAAGAAAATGATGAGGGAATACCACCTAGGATTAATTTAAAATCATATTTTTAATTAATTTATATAGATGTAAAAAATGTTTCATCTGCTATTATTGAAACCTTTGTAATCATCTGATGACCTTCCTGTATTTCCTTCAAAGATGTCTGATTTACAACATTAATGATATTAAAATAAACAATGCCAATTTAATAAAATGTTAACATAAGTTGTAAAATAACATTAGATCTATAATAATTATATCTATAAACATTCAATTGCCAACTAAAGTTTCATATAGTATAAAATTTCATCTTTCAATTTGAACAGGTTGCTTTTTCATCATATGTCTTAAGGAAGGTCAGTGCCCACGCTGTCCTATAAAATCACGCAATTGGGCCTTTTCTCAGTCTCATTCATTTACTCAGCAATTATTTAATCTTTCAACTCTGACCACACAGCCGAGCCAAACCGGTTTCGGCTTTAGGAGGTTTTTATACTTCAGCTTTTCCCCTCCAAATCAAATTTTAAATGTAATAATTTCTCTCTGAGGTCTCATTCTTTTCCGAAGTGATTTCCCTTTAGATAACTTTATTCATGTGAACTTATGAAGTCAATGCTGACTCAAATAACTACAATAAGGGATACAAAAATGTCTCTGTGGTAGCATCAATCCACATTTCTCTAATCATTGCTCATCCCTCTTAATTGCATTACCTTCAAATTCCTCAAATAATTGTGTTTCTTTTATAGAGTCACCAATGAGTCTATTTAGCTTCCACTTTTGAAAACCCGTGTGAAAGCTCTTAGCCCTATCTCCCATGCCCTCAGCCACCACCTGTAATGTATCGTCATAATCATAGCTACTGTCATAAACTGGGCTTACATGCTCAAAAGTATTACATAATCTCTAATGCCCTTGAAGTGCTAAATTCAGATGGAAATCCTGTCTTTCTCCTCAGTTTTAGTTACATTTTTTGGTATGTACCTTAAAGAATTTTAAGTTATGCCTGGCTGGCATGGCTCAGTGGTTGAATGTCGACCTATGAACCAGGAGGTCACGGTTTGATTCCAGTCAGGATACATGCCTGGGTTGTGGGCTCGATCCCCAGTTAGGGGCATTCAGGAGGCAGCCGATCAGTGATTCTCTCTCATCATTGAGGTTTCTCTCCCTCCCTCTCCCTTCCTATCTGAAATCAATAAAAATATATTTTTTTTAAAAATAATTTTAAGTTATGCTAACCATACCTTATAGCAGTGCTGTCTGATAGAACTACTATGGGAATGTTCTATTATGTGCTGTCCAGTGCAGTATTTAATTGAATTGATTAATTATTTAATTAAATTTGGAAAGACGAGTCAATAATAACTTTCAGTTTTTATCTCCATCCCTATTGCTTTCTATGACTTAAATGTCCAGCCCACAAAGCAAGCTGAGCTACCCCTCATATCTGAATCCTGAAGACAGACACTGCTTATCCCAAGCCAGAACCCCTGACACTCTTGAATGGTGACTGCAGTGCTTCATTTAGAAAGTCTGGAGAACTTATCACCACAGCATTCTACCCTTCTTCATCCAGCTACCCAGTCCATGATATCTTATATTCTATGGCTAAAGATTACTGTTTCTTTATTCCCTGCACTATTAGGAAAGTACAACAGAAGATGGAGTGGCCATGGCATAAGGCTGTTTTTATTAACCCAAATGTCACTTTTCTGATGATCTCCAGCCAGAATACTTGCCATTTCCTACCTTATGAAGGTTTTCAATTACAAAAACTTCAGTGGACTTATGAAGTTTTCCAATGGCAAAATATTTGAATAGTAGATTTAATACTAAATTTCAGGCTTTATATTTTTTGTTTCAATTAAGTCAACATGTTTCCATCTATTTCGAATTAAATTTTTATTCCAAAAGGTCATACTCCAAATTTTTTCAGTTATTCTTAGTTTACAAAGAATAACAACCAACCTTTATCTGTTAGCAGATAAGCTAACATAGTGGTGTTAATTTTAAATAGTGTTTTTAATTTTCAGTCCAGAAGCCATCAGTTCTGTAGTCCTAATATCTGCTTTCTTCTTGTTCCTGCAAAAAGTTCTTTTTAAAACAATATTGCTTCAGGCTTGGCCCCAGAGTAATTTTGCCATGTTTTAACATTCCAAGGTTTGAGCCATAAGATATGCAAGGCAGTTCCTTTGGGATGGCAGGTCTAGCCCCACTTTAAAATAACTACATTTACATTATTTTTTTACAAAGTCTTACTAGGACTTTTTAAAAATAAATACTTTATTTTAAAATAATTTTAGATTTAATGAAAAGTTTTGATGATAGTATAGTTTCCATATGCCTTTACCTGGTTTTCCCTAAAGTTAACATTTTATGTAACTGTGGCAAATTTGCCAAAATTAAGAAATGAACATTAGTGCATGATCATTAACTAAAGTACATAATTTATTCATCATTTTCTTATATTTGTATAAACTTAGATATACCTATCTTACATTCTGGGTTTTACTAAGATTTCAAAGACCTGCTATCACCTCTTCTCTTACCCGTGTTGGTGACTACTTGTGTCTCTGCTTATTCATTTCCCTAGCTTTTCTTTATAAATCAGTTCTCCACGTTGAGTCACAGCTTCAAGCTCTAAAGCCATCTCTTCCCCTGTCCTAATACTGTATAAAAATATTCTAAGGTATTTTCCTTGGGAGGCACTAAAAATACTAAATAAAA
>NW_005871238.1:845171-850382 GCF_000147115.1 Myotis lucifugus | reverse complement strand
CACGTATGATCTTTGTTGACTTAAGAAAATAAATGTTTCCCTTGTAATGATGCCTAAAATGCACTTAATGTCACAGGTTAAATGTTTCCCCCATCATTACTGAAATAAATTTTAAACTTGCAAGGTCATGATCTTAACCAATTGTATTGGTTTTTTTTAAATTACACTTAAAATTTTTAATTCTAACATTGATAGATTAGATTTGTTTAAGGGGAAAGTAGCTGGCTGTGAACAACTAGTAAAAATAGATTTTGAAAATTTTCATTTGTGTGAGGACATCTGAGAACTGCCAAGATGCTAAGGAATTCGAGTGCCTTAATCCAGTAAAGGTAAGAAGTGCTGAGAGATGGAACCACGCATGCATTTGGAACCACATTTTCTTCACCTACAGGCATCTGCTAATTCCAAAAATGGTGCCTGAGGAGACGAGAGGGTGAGCAGAACCATGCACAGAATCATTAGACTGAGACAAATCTTGGAATCTGGGGCCAACATAGTAAGAAAAGCCCTGATAAACCCACAGACTTTAGGTTAAAACCCTAAACCCTTACATTCTAAAGCCCTATACTGTGAGAGGAAAAGTGAATCAGAAATAGAGAAAAATAGAGTAGCCATCATAGGGATTGAAATCCAAACTTGAATAATTGTAATTTCTGATTTGATTAAAGTCAACTGACATTGCTAGCACCCAACCCTAACAGCAAAGTTGAGCAATAGAAAGCGTAAATAAATAGAAATAAATATTTACTGTATTAGATAAATTTACCTTCAAATTTATTTAAAATGTTTTATTTACTATATAAAATAAAATATATGGCAACTGCAGCAAATAAGTCAGGAAAGGTATAAATGGAGTTAAAGTTTCAACCTAAAATTAAAGGCCTTTCAAAGTGAACGACAATAAGCATTTCTTTGATGCAGATTCGAAAAGAACAGCTACTAGGAAATCACTGATTCCGATAGAAGCCCAAATAGCATTTTGACTAAGAGACAAAAGAAAGGGGTATTTATGAGAAAGGGAGAGGGGCAATTACATCAATAGAAGGAAAGCATTTTGATTGGTGCAGATAAGCTAACATATTGGTGTTAATTTTAAATAGTGTTTTTAATTTTCAGTCCAGAAGCCATCAGTTCTTTAGTCATAATGTCAGCTTTCTTCTTGTTTCTGCAAAAAGTTCTTCTTAAAACAATATTGCTTCATTGCCATCTTTTAACATTCCAAGGTTTGAGCCATTAGATATGCAAGGCAGGTCTAGCTCCACTTTAAAATAACTACATTTACATTATTTTTTACAAAGTCTTCTAGAATCATTGCACTAGCATGAAGTGGTAAATACTAATTAGTATTACAATTTAAAAAGCTTAAGATGAATGTAAATGTTTCCAGGATAACCAATAAAAAAGTAATAAAAGGCCAAGAAACCGTTGCACTAAAAATGGTAAAATGATATAATTAAAAATACTTAATCTAACAAGCAGACAGAAAGTCAGAGAGAAAACACAATATAAAAGATATATAACAAGAGGAAAGCAATAATAATATTATCGATTTAAACTCAAATACAGCAGTAACAGCACTGGAATTAAATAGACTAATTAAAAGAGAATCATGATTAAAAGGAATTCTATTAAAAAGTGGGCAGCCTGCCTGGCATGTCTCAGTGGTTGAGCGTTGACCTATGAACTAGAAGGTCACAGTTTGATTCCTGGTCAGGGCATATGCCTGGGTTGCGGGCTCGATCCTCAGTAGAGGGCGTGCAAAAATTTTCTCATCATTGTTGCTTCTTTTTTTAAAAATTGTTTTAAAAATGTTATTTTTTTTATTGATTTCAGAGAGGAAGGGAGAGGGTGAGGGAGATAGATACATCATTGATGAGAGAATCATTGATCCGCTGTCTCCTGCATGACCCCTACTGGGGATCGAGCCTACAACCAGGCATGTGTCCTAACCAGGAATCCAACTGTGACCTCCTTCCTAGTTCATAGGTCTACACTCAACCACTGAGCCACACCAGCTGGGCCCAATGGTATTTTTTTTTAAAGAAATAGAACAAAAAATCACCACCTTTGTAAGAAATCACAGCCTGACCGTTGTGACTCAGTGGTTGAGCTTCTGCCTATGAACCAGGAGATCATGGTTCGATTCCTGGTCAGGGCACATGCCCAGGTTGTGGGCCTGATGCCCAGTGTGAGGTGTGCAGGAGGAAGCTGATCAATGATATTCTCTCATCATTGATGTTTCTATCTCTCTCTCCCTCTCCCTTCCTCTCTGAACTCAATAAGAATATATTTTTTAAAAAGAAAAAAATTCAAAAGACTTCAAAGAGTCAAAGCAATCCTGAGGAAATAAAGAACAAAACCAGAGGTATCACAGTCTCTAAGTTCAAATTATACTACAAAATAACAATAATCAGAACAGCATGGTATTGGCAGAAAAACAAACACACAGATCAATGGAATAAAAATAAGAGCCCAAAAATAAACCCATATGTATATGGGCAAATGCTTTTTGAAAAGGGAGCCAAAATGTACTATAAAGAAAAAAAAAGGCCTCTTCAACAAATGGTGCTGGAAAAATTGGAAAGCCACATGTAAAAATGAAACTAGATTACTGTTAGTCCTCATATATACAAAAATAGATAAAAATAGATAAAAAACCAAAGACCTAAATATAAGACCAGAAACAATAAATTATATAGAAAAAAACATAGTTACTACACTTAGAGTGGATTTTATGCTTTGACCCCAAAGGTAAGGGAAGTAAAGGCAAAATTATCTGAATGGGACTACATCAAACTAAAAAGCTTCTGTACAACAAAAGAAACTGGCAGTAAAACAAAAGGAAACCAACCGAATGGGAGAATATATTTGCAAACAACTCCAACAAGGGGTTAAAATCCAAAATATATAAAGAACTCATTTGAAAGCAACAAATAAACAAAGAAGAAAAACAAGCAAAGAAAAACTCATAAATACAGACAAGGGTCACCAGGGGAAAAAGGGGAAAGGTTAGTAAAGGGTAAAGGGATTGAAATATCTGATGATGGAAGAAGATTTAATTTTGAGTGGTGAACACACAATGCAATATATAGATAATGCATTATAGCATTGTACACTTGAAACGTATATAATTTTACTAACCAATGTAAATTAAAACAAATTTAATTTAAATAAACAACAACTGGCAATGATAATAATAATACCATTACAGAAGAAACTATCAAAGTCAAGAGTTAATTTTTAAAAATTTTATAAAATTATTAAATGCCACCCTGGCCAGTGTAGCTCAATTGATTGGAGAATGATCCTGTGCACCAAAGGGTCATGGGTTCGATTCCCAGTCAGGGCACAAATCTGGGTTGCAGGTTCAATCCCATTTGGGGCACATACAGGAGGCAACCAATCAATGTCTCTGTCTCACATGGATGTTTCTCTCTCTCTCTCTTTCTCTTTCTCTCTCCCTCTCCTTCTCTCTCTCTCTCTCTCTCTCTCTCTCTCTCTCTCTTTCTCTCTCTCTCCCTCCAACAAAATTTCTTTTGAAAATATTGTTAAGTGCCTTTCAAAAATTAGAAGAGAAAGAACAAAAGAGAGAGAACAAATTTCCAAATATTATAAAAGGGACATAACTATGAACCCTACAGACATTAGCATTATAATAAGAAAATATGCACAGAGCCAACAAACATGGACGTTTGAAAAACTTGGACAAATTCTTGAAAAAACAACACAATTTACCAAAGATGACACAATAAGATATACATAATTTGAATAAAGGTATATTTATTTATTTGTTAATCACAATTTACCAAAGATGACACAATAAGATATACATAATTTGAATAAAGGTATATTTATTTATTTGTTAATTAGCTGCGAAAGTTACCCCATCTCAGAAAGAATTGCCAACACATAACTGAATTTTTCATAGTTAGAGATGACATGAAAGTATACATAAAAAATCCAAGAAGATCTACAGATAAAATATTAAACTTAAGAAGTTAATTTAACATGTGGATACTGGGAGCAAAGTCTAAATATTTTAGATATTAGCAAAAAAAATCACAGGTACACATGCACACACACACACACACACACACATACACAAAGAAGTTGAAAAGCCCTTGTATTTTCAGATTGAAACTCTATTTCTAAAAGTCATTCATCCAGAGGTCATAGTTAAAATCATGGGTAAATTAAGGTTCTCCAAGGTGAGGACATCTAAAGGAAAATCATAAGTTCAAGAAACCACCTTTGAGAGATGATGATTTGGGGGAGTTAGGGAAAATAATAAAAGCAAAGCAAACAGAGAAAAATATGAAGACTATTGCAAGATGAAGACATCAGATGGCAAAGAAATAGCAGAATTGTCAAGCAATTTAAAGTTCCAACTCAATTGGGTTAAAAGGAAAACTGAAACTTAGGTTTACATAACTAAAATATCCAGAGGTAGGTCAGTCTCCAGGTACAGTTTGATTTGATTTTTGACTTGGTCAATTCATTATTCTGTTTTATTTGTGACCTTTATTCTTGAGTCAGCTTTTCCTATGGAACAAAACTCTGTTGCAATTCTGACCTTTGATGGTGGCATATCATGCAAACAAAGAAAGAACCCTTCCTTTCTCAACCACTGAATATAATCTGTAGGCTTCAGTTGGATTGGACCAAATTAGGTCACCAATTATTCCAACTAAACCTGCTCTCATCTGGGGTCAAACTTTCCCCCTAGGGGACATTTGGCAGTATCTGAAGATATATTTGGTTGTCAAAACTGGGAAGGTGCTGCTGGCATCTAGAGAGTAGAAATGCTGCTAAGAATCCTGGCGTATGCAGGACAACCCTCCATAACAAAAAATTATCGGGCCCAAAGTGTCAATAGTATAAAAGTTGAGAAATCTTTAGACCAGGGGTTCTGAAACTTGAATGTATATTAAAATAATCAGAAAGCTTGTTAAAACACAGATTTCTAGTTTCTATTTTTACATTTTTTTTATTTAGTAGGCCTAGAGAGAGGCCTGAAAATTTCATTTTCTAACAAAATCATAGGCACTACTGTTGGTGGTAACTCACAGTCCACACTCCAAGAAATACATCAGTTCAGGCCCTAGATTGTAGCTGAGGGCACAGTCAAGCATACAACAGCATGCCTACTCTATCAGATGGGGTGGAGTTTAATGCATTCTGGAGAAATAACCACTATTCTAATCGAGAGAG
>NW_005871238.1:841946-844895 GCF_000147115.1 Myotis lucifugus | reverse complement strand
ATATGTCTACCCTTGGGCACAATTGTCTAACTGTTAGTGGCGGCAAACTGCGGCTTGGCAAAACGCGGCTCGCGAGCCACATGCGGCTCTTTGGCCCCTTGAGTGTGGCTCTTCCACAAAATACTGGCTCTTCCACAAAATACCGGCTCTTCCACAAAATATTGACTTCTGAGCGTGGGCCATGAAGTTTCAATCACACTGTACGTGCATGCCCACACATGGTATTTTGTGGAAGAGCCACACTCAAGGGGCCAAAGAGCTGCATGTGGCTCATGAGCTGCAGTTTGCCATCCACAAGTCTAACACAATAAACACATTGTAGAGTATCAGTTGTTTATCCTCCTGATCTCATGGCTGACTGGGAGCTAGGCTCGCTGCCACTGCCCCATGTCACAAGAGAATATCATACACATATTATTAGTTCAGGGGGAAAAAAGCAAAATTCAAGTACCATTTCTACTAAATGTGTATTGCTTTCACACCAGTAGAAAGTTAAAAAAAAAAAGAAAAGTAAGTCGAGGACCGTCTGTACTTTATTTTATTTATTCCAAGATACATCCTTTTTCACATCTCACATTTATTAAACCTGGATGGAGCCTACTATTGATACTATCATATAATAAATTCAGAGTTCTTAATGATTTTTCTGGTAGTGTGTAAATTATGATGTATCTCACAACCTATGGGAACTCTGAGTTGACCAAATATGATAATTCTTTGATTAAAGATGATGAGATTGGCTGCTGGGCTGACAACTTGAGCTTCTTGTCTTCTGAGTCCTTATTCCAAATGGGTACAAGGAGACATGATAACATCTCATGGGATATTCTGATATGACCTGTGAAGAACACAAGCGATTTTAGCTCTATCTATGAGATACTTGCACACCTATTTCATAGCAGCATTATGCGCAATAGCCAAGAGGTAGAATCAACCCAAGTGTCCACTGAATGGATAAACAAACATGTTATATAAATGCGGTGGAATATTATTCAGCCTTCCCTAAAAAGGAAAGAAATTCTGACACATGCTACAACCCGGATGAATCATGAGTACATTATGCTAAATGAAATAATCCAGTCATAAAAAGGCCAATATTCATGATTCCACTTATATGAGGTGTCTAAAGTAGTCAAATTTATATAGACAAAAACGAAGAATGTCCCACCCCACCTCCAGTATGCAAATTTAATGGCCATCTTTGTTGGGTTAATTTGCATACCCTTCTGATTGGCTGATGGGCGTAGCAAAGGTAGGGTCAATTAGCATCTTTGTCTTTTATTAGTGTAGATAAAATTGGTATGAAAGAGTGGGAGGGTGACAGAAAAGAAAGATTTTTTTAAAAAAAAACTTACCAGCGCCTCCAAAACCATAAAGTAAGACATATCAAAAGAATCAAGGTGGGCAATATCACTGCCAAAAATATCACAGTGAGGGAGGTAGAATTTCCTGGCAATGGGAGAAAACACAAAGATGTCACTTCCAAACCCATCCTCTGAACCATGCCAACCAGGGTAGCTGTGGTCATTTTCTTTTTGACAGTCTAAGGGAAAAGAGGTCACAGCCCCTGACTATATGGTCAGGTGTTGCATGTTTTATAAATTGCCGTAGCACACCAGTTGAAAACCACTGCCACAGGCCTCTCTCTCTCTCTGTTTTCCACCTCCCCCCTGCCCCAACTCTCTCTCTCTCTCTCTCTCTCTCTCTCTCTCTCTCTCTCTCTCATTAAATCTCACCACTTTGCCAGCCTTTCCCTCTGTGTTTGAGGACCATCCCCTCCCCGTGGGGCCCTAGTTCTCACCCCAGTAGAGGACGATGTCCTGGCCTCCGAGGCTGCTGTGTCTCACTCGGCAGGTCAGGCCAGCTGCCTCCCCAGCCGCCACGTCCAGGGTCACTCGGAGATGCCACATCCCGTCAGCATTGGGCAGGACGTCGCCTTGCTGAGCGCCCGGCTGCTCCTGCTGCCCCCGCATCCACCTCACCCACACAGGTTTGGGGTAGAATCCTGAGACGTGGCACACCAGCAGCAGACAGCCAGGGCCAGGAGGGGGGCCACTGGACAGCCAGGCCTCGGGCTTCACTGGGGCAGGAAGGAGCAGGGACAGTGTCAGATTATGACTCTCATCTAGAACATAGGGACTCTGAAACCCACCGGTTTGGACAGCAACCCCTTCTGTTCCTCAGGAAACCAAATAATTTACCGAGTAAGCCCCTCTCTCCTACCTCCTACTGGCAGGTAGAGTGGTGGTGGGACGTGCAACAGGGAACCTGGGGAGAGAGGACTAACCTTGCCTTTGCAGCTCCGCCTTCCCTGCTTCCAGGACGCTCCAGAGAAACCTGGGGCAGGTGTGATAGAGGAGATTCCCGATGATGTCAGAGATGCCTTGGTACTGCGTGTAAACCCTGCAGAACGACTGGGCGTGGCTGACGGCCTCCGCAGCAGGCACACATGTCCCATTCCAGAGGCTCATGAAGTCCACTCCCCCTAGCGCTCCCCGTAGGAAGCTGACCGTGGCCTCGCCCGCGCGCAGCTCACAGCCTGCTGTGCCCTGGATCTCAAAGGGATCTGGAGAGGAGAAAAACAGAGGAAAATCCATTTACAAGCCAACAAGAAGGAAAGGGATGGAGAAAGGGCCTGCCATAGGGTATTTTATTTGGGTGGGAGAAAGGTCTGAGGTGTAAGATGATGAGCCAACAACAAATTCAGGACAGTCCTATGCAGCATAACCACTTTCCAGCCAACAACGAACCACATGTATGAGGGTGGTCCCATCTATTCTAACAGAAGGGTAATATGCTAATTAGACGAGGAGACCTTCTGGGAGACCTTTCAGACGTCCTTCCAGACAAAGCCACAGTGGCGGGGCCGAGGCAGAGGTGGTTAGGGGCGATCAGGCCAGGAGGGGAGGGCAGTTGGGGGAGGTCAGGTGAGGGGGGAGTTGGGAGTGA
>NW_005871238.1:816394-841140 GCF_000147115.1 Myotis lucifugus | reverse complement strand
TGTGTGGTGGGCATCTCCATCTAGGTTTGGTGAATTCAGTCTATTATTTTGCACATTGAATTGTTCTGAATCTAGTCAATGTTATGAACCTAACGCATTTCTCAGAACCTAATCCCCGTTGTTAAATGGAGTCTGACTGTACTCATAGACTTTTCAGAAGGAAGAGCATAGGGGGAAGTACACATGTCACAAACAGTAGAGAAGGGCTGTTGTAATGACATACGGGAGGGAGGGGAGAGGAGAGGGGGGAACTGTGAGCAACAGGGTGGTGAAGTCAGGGCACAACGTTCCAGAAGGAATGGGAGCATTACATTGAGAGGAGGAATCCAGCAGGAAGGAAATGTTTGAGGGGATGGACTGAAGAAAGAAGGAACTCATACGTTAGTGTTCTCAGCACAGAGTAGACAAGATGAGGGCTTCTTGCGTGGGGTTCAAGAGAACAAAAGTTAAACATAAACAAACCAGATGATGGTTCCAAAGGGGGATCGTTATCAGACAAGGGTGCGGGAAACAGGAAGAGGCTGCAATAGTTTGTGGAGATATGGAGTCTAGTGGAAGACAAGTCTAGAGAAGTTGGATAAACTGGAAAGAAGTTGGATAAAGTAGAAGATAAGTCTAGAGAAGTTGGATAACTGGAGAGAAAGATCCGGGGGTGTGGTGCCTAAACAAGAGAGAGAGAGGAATCACTGATAATCTCTCCAGAGGACGGCACTCACAAGTCAGCTGGAATTCACTGACGTGATCCCGTATGAACCAGATGAATCCGATCAAATAGACTCGGAAGGTCTCCACCAGCTCAGTCACCTCCTCGTCACTCAAGTTGCCCTTGGACCAAGGCTTCAGGAAAATGGCAGTGCCCGACTCACTGTCCCAGCCATGAATCTGCAAATCGCCCAGCCAGCCAGAGCCCTGGTTTTGTGCCCAGGTGCTGTTGGCAAAGGACGATATCTGGTTGAGGTGGAAAGTGGTCGGGCCCTGGAAAGCTGTGGGTAGTGGAAGGATAAGAAAAAAAAGAGAGAGAGAGAAAAGAGAAAAGCAGGAGGAAATGACTGGGGGGCGGGGAATGAAAACCAAAAAGGTCCAGAGAAAAAGAACCAAGAGGCTAAACAACAAAAGGCCTGAGACATTTGCCTGTGCCAGGGCCTCGGGCTCCATTCCCAACCCCAGAACGGAAGGAAAGGCTGGGGACAGATGGCCCAGACACGTACAATATGGACATGGACAGCATGCTTTTACCCAGACCCCGACCCCCACGCCGGGAGAGGCCAGAGCTGCTCTTACCTGGCTTGTTGTCACCACCTGGGATGAGAACCACGAGCAACAGAAGTGGCAAAAGCAGCATTTCCCTGGGAGACAGACCTTCTGACTCTCAAAGCTGGCGTTTGATCTCTGAACCCAGCAAACCTTTTTCTCAGCCTCAATAGTGACTTCCTCTCTCTTCCAACTGCCAAACCTCTGCCTCATCCACATCACGCACCAGAGAAAAGCTGTGCCTCCACCGCCTGGCCCTCCCACTCTGCTCTCATTTCCACTCCAGCCCTGACTTCCAGGTTGTCTTCTAGTCTCCTTGGCTTCCAGCGGTTGTCCCTCACCTCCGCTTTCTTGTGCTATCTTGGAAAAGCCCCCAGAGGCTTTTTTTAAAATTAAATCTTTATTGTTCAGATTATTACAGTTGTTCCTCTTTTTGCCCCCATTGCTCCCCTCCACCCGGTTCCCACCCCACCCTCTACCCTTACCCCCCGTCCTCATCCATAGATGTACGATTTTTGTCCAGTCTCTTCCCGCACCCCCTACACCCCTTTCCCCCCAAGAATAGTCAGTCTACTCCCTTTCTATGCCCCTGATACTATTTCTATTCTATTTCTTTCATCAGGTAGGGGAAGTTTTCTGTCATTATTTTTTCAAATAGGTTTTCAATATCTTGCTCTCTCTCTTCTTCTGGCACCCCTATAATTCGGATGTTGGTACGTTTGAAGTTGTCCCAGAGGCTCTTTACCTTCGTAGTTTTGGATTCTTTTTTCATTTTGCTTTTCTGGTTGGGTGTTTTTTGCTTCTTTGTATTTCAAATCTTTGACTTGATTCTTGCTATCCTCTAGTCTACTGTTGGGAGTCTGTATAATATTCTTTATTTCAGTCAGTGTATGCTTAATTTCTAGTTGGTCCTTTTTCACAACCTTGAGGGTCTCACTAGATTTCTTGAGGGTCTCATTAAGTTTATTGGTGGTTTCTAGAAAATTCTTGAAAAACTTTAAAAGTGTGGTTTTGAACTCTATATCCAGTAGTTTGCTTTCCTCCATTTCTGTCATTTGTGTCCTGTTTCTTTGTCTCCGCATTTTTTATGCTTCCCTGTGTTGATAGTGGCTTTCTGTGCTAGGTGTCCTATAGGGCCCAGTGGCTCAGCCTCCCCAATTACCTGAGGTGGACACTCTTGGTGCACCCCCTTGTGGGCTTTGTGCACAGTCTTGTTGTAGTTAAACCTTGATTGTTGTAGGTATCACTGGGAGGAATTGACCTCCAGGCCAATTGGCTGTGAGAATCAGCTGTGTCTGCAATGGGAGAACATCTGTGCTAGAGACACCCTTCTGGGGCAAGACTTGCTTCAGTGCGGCTTTGGTGCTCACTGAGTCTGCCCCCTGAGTGTGTCCCTTGTGGATCTGAGGAGCTGCAATCTGGATGGTCCCACTCTGACCACTGGGCACACTGGCTCCTGGATCTCTAAGGAGGTGCTAATCTAACCTCTGCCTGAGGCTACCCAGCAGGAGCTCAGCTGTGAAGCAATGCAAGTTGCCATGGGACCTTGGGCCAGCTGCAGTTTGTTAGATAATTTTCAGATTGCAAAGGGCCAGGCTTTCATAAGCAAAAGCCTCCGTGCACAGCTTGGGTGGGGTGGGGTCCCAGGAGATCAAAAGGGCAGAGCAAGCAGCTATGGCTGCTCCTCAGTCCTGCCCTCAGAGGCCCCACTTCTCAGTGTCCTGGTAATAGCTGCAAGCACCTCTGAGAGAAAGCTGCCCTCGAGTTCCAACCAGTGCCAGACAGTCCTGTTTCTCCCATATGAGTCTGGTCCCCAGAGACTCGCCCGGAACTGGAGCTCAGAGCTTGAGAATCCCTCCCAATTGAAAAAGACAACCCTGTCCTCAGCCACCAGCCCTCACCGAGTGTGCCTCCGTACCTCTGTACTTTACTTCCACACCGCACCTCCTCTGAGTCTCGGTATGCTTTTCTCTTTCCTTCTACTGTAGTTGTAGAATTTCCACTCAGCCAGCATTCCTGTGGTTCTGGGTGATGTCCGTTCTGTCTTTTAGTTGTATTCTTGAAGTGGTTGTGCTAGGCAGCAATCTCCAGTGTTTACCTATGCCGCCATCTTGGTCCCCCCCCCCCCCCCAGAGGCTTTTGAAAAGTTATTTTACCTCTTCAATCCTTTCTTGTAACATCGGTTAAATCAGAAGGTAATGTTAAACAACTGTCTGCTTTAACCTAGGAATATTCTTTTGATTTATCCACCCAACTCTGCCTTCCTCCTCACTGCCCTCTCTTCTCTGGCACTCTATTCCAACATTCTCAATGGCTCCTTTTTTTAAAAAAAATCTCATCCCCTTTTCTGATCTTCCTAAAGCCATATTCTTGTTCGTGTGTGTGTGTGTGTGTGTGTGTGTGTGTGTGTGTGTGTGTGTTGACAGTAATTTACAAAAAACAAAGCATTTAAAACAATTGGCTGGGTAGCTCAGTTGATTGGAGCATCTTCCCATACACCAAAAGGTTTCGGGTTTGATTCCTGGTCAGGGGTCATACCTAAATAGCAAGTTTGATCCCGTCAGGGCACGTATGGGAGGCAACTGAGTGATGTTTCTCTCCCACATTAATGTTTCTCTGTCTTCCTCTCTCTCTAAAGTCAATAAGAAAACATATCCTCAGGTGAGAATTAAAAATAGTAATAATAAAAATAAAATAAAACATTTCCCTGCACTATAGTACTGCAGAAGTTACATTCAAACAGCGATTGACTAGAGATCTTGACTCGCCTGAGTTAATCCAATGAAGTAGACATAAAGTAACAGCCCCCCGTCTAATAAGTCCTTGTTGATGAAGTTATCTTTGGACCATGCGTGCGGGGAAATTCCTGTGGCGTGTTTACTCTCCCTGCCATGAGTTTATGACTCATCCAGCTAACCTGAACTGTGATATTGTGCTTAGGATTGGCTGACAAACAATGAGGTCAGAATGAGATGGAACCAGATATGTTACTGGACCACTGTGGGTGGTAGACAGTCAGATGCTTTCAGTAAAAAAATAAATAAATAAATAAATAAATAAATAAATAAATAAATACTAGGAAAGTAGGGAGGAAAGAAAGTGGAAAATAAACCAGTTCCCAGAGGGAGAGAAAAATGTTATGACCAGTTTAAATGTGTATTTTCCTGAAACACGGCCCCCATGCTCCCCTACCATTCTCCAGAAGAGTAAACTGCCTGCAGACAGGAATGCTCAGGCGGGAAGCACTGGTATCCTTAGAGTCCCGGTCCATCTTTGAGAATGTCACCACCTGGGCCCCTAACAGATGTCTCCCCATCAGGACTGTCACTGCAGGAGAAAACGGCTAAGGTTGCAAGTTGCAAATCAGCGTGTCATTTGCAGATATTTTTTCTTTTGCTTTGTTCCCAGAAAACCTATCCTTCAGTATCTCTAGTCTGACTTCCTTCTTTCACCAACAGACAACCTCTTACTAATGGCTGACTGGCACCAAGAAAATCTGCTACTTGCCTCAACCTTGGGCCTCCTACTTGATCTCCCATTTCCTCTCCAGCTCTGGCCTAAGGTTATTTTCTCCTGTCTGGATTTTTTGCCCTTCTTCTTCTTCTTCTTCTTCTTCTTCTTCTTCTTCTTCTTCTTCTTCTTCTTCTTCTTCATTTCTTCTTCTTCTTCTTCTTTTCTTCTTCTTCTTCTTCTTCTTCTTCTTCTTCTTCTTCTTCTTCTACTTCTTCTTCCATATCAATTTTTTTAAAATTGATATCAAAGAGAGGAAAGGAGAAGGGGAGAGAGATAGAAACATCAATGATGAGAGAGAATCATTGATCAGCTGCCTCCTGCACACCCCCTACTGAGGATAAAGCCTACAACCCATTCATGTGCCCTGACATGGGATGTCAGTAAGAATTCTAATGAAATTTTTGAGGAGACCATTAGATATGCAGGTTTGGAGCTAAGAAAAGAGGTCTGGACTGGAGATAAAGATTTATGAGTCATTGGATTAAACATAGAAATGAAAATCTGTCTGCAGATGACCACCCACTAGAACATATCCTCAAATAAAATGCAAAAAAGTTCATGAAAATATAGAAAGGTCACTTTACCTCCTTGGGACTTGCATCTCAACTCTAAAATTTTAAAAATGATAATAATAATAAAACATAAACTACTTGGCTTTTCTGGGCCCTGCAGATCACAATTCTTTGTTTCCTCAACTCAATTCTGGCTGCAGGCTCCATTATGCCCCCTCTTCTTAGTCAGAAAATGCAGCTTTTCAAGAGGATACATGGGGAGACATTAAAAATTCATGTTGAAGTTAACTTTTGTTATCTGATAAAAATATGTTGACAAAAAAGGAGTAACATTTGTTAATATTTCCATGTATTTAAGCAGTCTATTTAAGAAATAGTTGGTGATTTGTCAATGGTTCTCACTGGCTAATGTGACAACCATTGAACACATGATCTTTTTAATATACAGGCCATGTGTTCATTATTACAGTTTCTCTTTTAAAAAAACTTTAAGCAATTATTGAATGCAGGAAGCAGTAACTTAAAACTGCATTTGTAGCATTATTTATCTTTTATATTTGTCGTCATTAATACTGAGGCTGGAAGTTACACAGATATTTGGACACAGATATTAGGCAACTTCTATGACCTACAAACTCTTCTAAGAACTGTATACAGGTTAAGCCCTATCCAAATCACTCATAAGCACCAGATCTCATCTTTGCCTGAATCTCCTGGTCAATGGTTTAGGAAGCTATAGCTAATACAATTTTATATGTTTGCCACATTTTTTTCTATCCACCTATGGGAAATGACAGCCCTCTTGCTCCCTTATAATTGGGCTATGGCCATGTGACTAAGTTTGGGCAATGGAATGTCATGTGCTGAAGATGTAAGCCACCTCCAGGACCAACCTTGTAAAATACTGATAAACTTGCCCTCCAGTGCCAGCTTGGAAGTCACTTGTGCCTGATGGCAGAGCTACAAGACGGAGAAGGGCTGCCCGATTTACATGGAGTTTGCCTACATGAGGAATAAACTTGTTTGTGTTTAAACCTCTAGGACGCTCAAGTGTATTTATAATTGCAATTCAACTACTTATACTGGTTAATATTATAAAAGCCTGAGACTAGTGTTCTTCTCCTAAACTCATAATTAAATAAGAATATAAACATAAAATATATAGATTAAATTGTTAACTTTGTATAACGCTTCTAGATAAATCTTCCAGAGAATTTCCATTAAGAGTGTTAATGCAAGAATCTTGGTGATATTGAGCTCCAAATGAAGTGGCCTTACTCATTCTCAAAAAATGATTGTGTTTTCCTAAAATCAGTGGATAGAGCCTCAGCTTTTGAACTGAAAGGTCCTAGGTTCAATTCCGGTCAAGGGCATGTACCTTGGTTGCAGGCATATCCCCCGTAGAAGGTGTGCAGGAGACAGCTGATCAATGTTTCTCTCTCATTGATGTTTCTAACTCTCTATCCCTCTCCCTTCCTCTCTGTAAAGTATCAATAAAATGTATTAAAAAATATGTTGATCCCCTAATTTCCAGTGTTGTTGGAGATGGGCCTCTGAGTAGTTAAAGTTAAATGAGGTACTTAGAGTGGAGTCTTATAAGAAGAGTCATCAGAGATTGAGCTTTCTTTCTCCTTCTCTCTCCTTTCTCTCTTTCTCTCTCTCCTTTTCTTTGTCTCTCCTCTCTCTCTCTTTTTCTCTCACTCTCTCTCTCTCTCTCTCTCTCTCTCTCTCTCTCTCTCTTTCTTCCTCTCTCTCTCTCTCTCCATATAGATCGGTGCAAGAATGGGCCTTCCTTCCCCTGGCTGCCAGCACCACCTTCGCTCCAACCCAGAGCTGCCTTTATGCCTTCCCATGCTGCCCAGAGGCCCAGAGCAGCAGGGGCGGTGCAGAACGCTTCCATCATTGCCATGGCGACGATGCAAGCGTCTTGCCCCGCCTCCACCACTCAGCAACTGCGTATGCAAAATAACCCGCCACCTTTGTTGGGTTAATTTGCTTACTCACTCCTGATTGGCTGGTGGATGTCACAAAGGTATGGTCAATTTGCATCTTTCTCTTTTATTAGTGTAGATAATCTTCATGCACCGAGGAAAGGTCATGTGAGCACATATCAAGAAAGCGGCTGTCTGCAAAACAGGAAAAGAGCCTTCACCAAGAACCAAATTGTCTTGGACTTCTGGTCTCAACAACTGAGAAAATGGATGTCTGCCTTACGCCACCCAGTCTATGTGGTATTTTGTTCAGGCAGCCTGAGCAGACTGATACACTCACTTAGTTCAGGAAATGCTGGAAAACTCCAAATACTCCTGAACTGAAGGCCTGTTCTTGTGAGAAGCAAGGCATGGAGGAGGAGACCAGGGCTGACACTTCAGAGAACAACTTGGCTCAAGAGAGAAAGAGGGGAAAGAATATGTGCAGACCAAATATGTACCCATGTTCTCTCCTGTATCCACCAATGAGATACTTCACTCTATTTTCATGGGCGGGGAGGGGGATGAGTGAGTATTTCTTAAAGTATTTAGGGGAAATTCTCCACCAGGAGAACTAGAAGAATAGGTAATAGCTCTATCCCATGATATGGCAATGCCCACGCAATTACCTAAAAAGAAACCTAGAAACCTGTATTCTTTGGAAACTTACTTCTCCTTTACTCCCCATAGTCATCATGTCACCATATCACTTATCTCCATAATTTGTAAAATTCATTCTCTTCCTATCTTCACTGACATTTAGTTGTGAACAAAGAATGAGGTTCCATAGAAAGTAACTTCACAGGATGGATCTGATTAAAAAAATTTAACTGGGAAGGTCATAGTAGGTAGTCATACCCCAAGCATATAATTTTTTGCTTTAAGCAAGCCCTGTCCACCATTCTTTCTGTGCTTCTAGATTGACACACCTTAGAAATAAACCAGCCCTAACCAGTTAGGCTCAGTGGATAGAGTGTTGGCCTGCGGACTAAAAGGTCCCAGGTTTGATTCTGGTCAAAGGCATGTACCTTGGTTGCAGGCACATCCCCAGTAGGAGATGTGTAGGAGACAACTCATCGATGTTTTCTCTCGCATCGATGTTTCTAACTCTCTATCCCTCTCCTTTCTTCTCTGTAAAAAATCAATAAAATACTTTTTTTTAAAAAAAAGAAAGAAACCAAAACCACCCTCAAGAGAGCACATAATCTTGTTATCTGATCCCCACTTTGCTTTCTCCCACCTTCATGTAATCTTTCTTACTTCCCTTCCTTAATTTTAAATGCATAAGAGAAACTGCAAAACTGTCATTCTTGAGAGCATTTGAGATCTTGTACTCATCATATGTCATCAGTTTGACTCAAATAAACTTTTATAAAAATTCTCTACAAGTGGGATGTCTCTTACGTCACATGGTTCTGCTCTTATTGTGCGGGATCTGGATTACTGCCACAATCTCTTAGCTGTACATGGCAATCCACATTCTCTCCATATTTACTTAGCACTCTGCTTCAGAATTGCTACATAAAAGGTAAGCCTTATCACAACAAGCTCACACTTGAGACATTTCAATTGCTTTTATGAAAAAGAATCAAAACTCCTGAGTATATCAATTTTATACACAAATCCCCAACAAAAAGGAAGGGGAAGAGACTATTCTGGACTAAAGGGATTTGTTTGTTTGTGTGCATCAAAGCCCAATACAATGAGAACAGGAGTTTGCAGCAAAGAAAGTAAAGGTTGAAGAAATGGTGCCAAGCCCAGAAATATAGATGATCTAAGACCTAGCTCTCTGAGAGCACCTAGGGAACAGGTTAAATAAAGGAAAATGTATTAGTCATGGTGGCTAGTGGAGTCGGGTCATTGGTTGGGGTTAGGGTAGGGTGTAGTTGGTTATTGTATCAGATAGTGGCATTGTTCTGTAGGGTTTCATGAGGTTGTGGTCAATAGGGTTGTTCCGCTTTCATGGGCTTGGGGCTGAAACACAACTGAAGACAAAATTTTATCTTTAGCCCTAGCCAGTTTGGCTCAGTGGATAGTGTCGTCCTGCGGATCAAAGGGTCCCGGGTTCGATTCTGTTCAAGAGCACATACCTCGGTGCAGGCTCCTCCCTGGCCCAGGTCCTGGACAGGGCTCATGCAGGAGACAACCAATCGATGTGTTTCTCTCACATCCATGTTTCTCTCTGTCTTTCCCTCTCTCTTCCCCTCTCTCTAAAAATCAATGGAAAAATATCCTCAGGTGAGGATGAACAAAACAAAACAAAACAAAAAAACAAAAGATTTTACCTTTAGTTTGACCAAAACTCTGTTCGCTTGGTCAACAACCTGCGGTGTTTTTCTTAAGACAAAATTGAACACTGACCAAAACCTGATGTTAAAGGCTTAATGATGAAGGGTTTGGACGGCTCCTATGTACAAAAGTGGAGGGAGCTGGTTGAAAGAAGACAAGTGAGTCGTGTGCTATTAGACTGGACAAAGCCAGCTGGAATTAGGAAAAGTCATATTCAAGAAATGGTTCCTGTGCAGTAAGAGAATGAGCTCTGTGACCAGGAAAACTGGCAGGCTATTTGTAGTATGAATACTTTTTTTTTTTTAGTGTATGTGTTGCCAAAGTGAGCACTAGTATGAATACTTATAAACACAGATCCAAGAATCTGAAGTGTATGTAAAATGTAATGGGGAGAGAAGAAAATGGTTACACAAACCCCCTAGACACACCTAATCCCAAAACAATCATCTGAGTTGAGTGGGACATTCTGTAATTGAAAGCCAGCCTGGCTAGTGGTCCTGGCTGTCCTGAGGGAACCGCGGGCTCTTCCTCTATCACTGGTGTCTCCCAGGTCCTGCTTCTCGCCCCATTCTGCTCAGACCACAGGCATCCTCATGGTCATTTGTTTAAAAATATTTTAAAATTTATTTTTATTGATTTTTTACAGAGAGGAAGGGAGAGGGATAGAGAGTTAGAAACATCAATGAGAGACAAACATCGATCAGCTGTCTCCTGCACACCCCCTACTGGGGATGAGCCCTCAACCTAGGTACATGCCCTTGACTCGAATCGAACCTGGGACCCTTCAGCCTGCAGGCCGAGGCTCGATTCACTGAGCCAAACCGGTTAGGGCCTCATGATCATTTTTGTTTGAGCTCTGACCTGACACTCTTCCAAGTTCAGCACAATGGGTGATTTTTGTTCTCCTAGATCAGGGGTTGGCAACCATTTTTCTGTCAAGGGCCATTTCAATATTTATAACATCATTTGTGGCCCATACAAAATTATCAACTTAAAAATCATCCTGCTAATTTGGTCAAACATGTAATTAACTCACCCCTAATGCTTAGCAGGATCAGACCAAATAAGGCCCTCGGGCCAGACATTCCCAGCCCCACCCCCACAGAGAGAACTCTCCTCAGAAATCTGATGGGATGCCCCCCTCCCAGTCTCAAACTCTATTATCTTCCTCTCTGCCAACAAAAACCTTGCCCTCTGCCCACTTCCCTCTTTGAAAAACCCTAATACCTCCCACAGCCACATGCCTTTTACTGGACCTTTCATTTCCCCATCAGCACTTCTTCAAGTTAGTCTCTCCCCTGTCTGGTTTTCTTTTCTTTTTTTAAAAAAAAAATGTATTTTTATTGATTTCAGAGAGTAAGCGAAAGGGAGAGAGAGATAGAAACATCAATGATGAGAGAGAATTATTGATCGGCTGCCTCCTGCATGCCCCCTACTGTGGAACAAGCCTGCAAACTGGGCATGTGCCCTTGATCGGAATCAAACCTGGGACCCTTCAGTCCACAGGCCAACGCTCTGTCCACTGAGCCAAATCAGCTAGGGCTGCCCTTTCTGGTTTTCAATGGCAGAACCTGCCTCTGTCCTATGTCCTCTGACCTCTCATATCTACAAGATTGGAAAGAATTTCACCCTGAGAGCAAGTGTAAATTCCAAGATGGACCACTTACTAGAATGAATAGATTACCACTTTAGGGCAGCTTCCCACGTTGTAAAATGATTGAGTATTTTTTCACAACAAAGGCCATAAGACCTGGCTGCCTTCCATTTACCTGTTCTTCTTGTTTTGGGAAATTTTGTCCTCAACTCGCATCCCATTGGCCCATTTCCAAAGGCCAACAAGACAACATTGATACTGAGACTTCCTAAGAATAAGCCTTCCTAGCATTATAAGGTAACACTATCAGACTAAAGGCAGGTCATCAATGCATACTTTAAATTAATTTATAACCAAAAGGGCGAACTATGGATTAAAAAGGGATTTTATGAAAACTAATCTCACTGGGTGATGTGATCATAAGCTCCTAATGGGGCAGGTTATAGTGAGTAGTCATGCTTTAAACATACAACTTCTTCAGTAAAAGGTTTGTTTTCTCCTTAAGCAAGTTCTCTTTATTATTTTTGTATACCTAGGTTAACATATATTTTACTAAATTTATTTCATAGATAGGCTGACTCCTGCACACCCCCTACTGGGAATTGAGCCTGCAACCCAGGCATGAGCCCAGATGGGGAATCAAACCATGACCTCCTGGTTCATAGGGTGACATTCAACCAGGGAGCCCCACCAACTGGGCCACACTCACACATTTTAAAAAATATATATTTTTTGATTCTTTACAGAGAGGAATAGAGAGTTAGAAACATCGATGAAAGAGAAACATCGATCAGCTGCCTCCCGCACACCTCCCACTAGGGATGTGCCCGCAACCAAGGCACATGCACTTGACCAGAATCGAACCTCGGACCCTTCAGTCCGCAGGCCAAAGTTCTATCCACTGAGCCAAACCAGTCAGGGCCACACTCACACTTTTAAGAGACATATTTCTAATAAAGTATAAGATATTCACTAACCATTTCAAGTTTATTTTCTAGCTTTTCTGTAATAAAAGGCCCAAAGTAAGTAAACTTAAGACTTGTCCAGCAAAATCATTGTTTAACAGCTGAAATGAGTTAATTGATCTGCTCAAATGGCTAAGATTTTTTTTCTTTCATTAAGGATTACCTCCCAGAAACTTGCCTTTTAAAAGATGGCCCAGATAAGAGGTATTTGAGGGTTTTTTTTGTTTGTTTTCTGTTAAATATATATTTTTATTGAATTCAGAGAGGAAGGGATAGGGAGAGAGAGATAGAAATATCAATGATGAGAGGGAATCATTGATTGGCTGCCTCTTGCATGCCCCCTACTGGGGATTGAGCCGGCAACCTTGGCATGTGCCCTTGACCAGAATCAAAACCCCAAACCTTTCAGTCTGCAGGCTGACGCTCTATCGAGCCAAACCCACTAGGGCGATAAGAGTTTTTTAAGAAGACCAGATATTTGTATCTTAAAGGCACAGGGCTAGATTAACATATCTTTGAAATCCTCTTACATGCCTAACGGAAGCCAACAGGTGGCAGTGTTCTGGGGGGACTTGGTTTTAATGTTGACAAGTCATAGGCCCAGTACTGAAGGCATCCACACTTGATTCACATCTTAACCCCTTCTACACGCACCCGGTCCAGTGGAGGAAGCTAGAGTCTGTGCATAGCTTTGCACAGCAAAACAGGCAGCCAAGAGAGGTCACAGGTGGTGTCTGACATGACCCGATTGAAGTTCATCTCAAGAATTCCCAGAACCAACACAGCTAAGGGCTGACTTCAGTCCATAACACAGTATGACCCAATTAGCTCCACAAGTAGCATGACTCCCTCCAAAAATATATCAGCAGAAACCAGACCCTACAAAGGCAAATTCCACTTCATGCAATCAGCCACTGCACAGCACCTCATGCACTGCGCTTGCAGCCAAACCTCACAGCCAGCCAGCCTGCGGGTAACCGAACCAGGAAAGTGAAACAACAATCAAGGACCCACTTAAACACAAAAGTACACATAAGGGGCTGGGAGGCTGTGCCACTGGGCCCCACAGAAAACCTCCAACATGAGGCCGCCCCACCAAACTGGGAGATCTGCCTAATACACGGAAACAAACTCAGAAAGGCATACAAAGAAGGAGACAAAGAAATAGGCCCTAAATAAAACAATGGGAGAAATCTCCATCTAAATAAGATGGAGGCCAGATATCTACTAGAAAGAGAGTTCAGCACAATGTTTGTAAGGACCCTGTTGGAACTTAGTGTGAATTTCACCAGCATAAAAAAGGACATAGAAATCATAAAAAAGAACCAGTCATGCCGAAACCGGTTTGCCTCTGTGGATAGAGCGTCGGCCTGCGGACTGAAAGGTCCCAGGTTCGATTCTGGTCAAGGGCATGTACCTGGATTGTGGGCACATCCCCAGTGGGAGATGTGCAGGAGGCAGCTGATCAATGTTTCTCTCTCATCAATGTTTCTAACTCTCTATCTCTCTCCCTTCCTCTCTGTAAAAAATCAATAAAATATATTTTTAAAAAAAAAGAACCAGCCAGAAAGGAAGAATACAATAACTGGAATAAAAATTACACTAAAAAAATCAACAGGAAATGAAATAAAACAGATAATTAAATCAGTCATTTGAAAAGCATGGTAGCAGAAAATAACCAATCAGAGCACATCAAAATATTTAAAATTTGAGGCTATTTCAAGAGATCTCTGGGACAAGATCTACATCACAGAAAAACAGGAGGTTGAAGAAAGAGCAAGGAATTCAGAACTTACTTTTAACAATAATGACAAAATGTTTCTAACCTGGAAAAAAGACAAGTCCTGGAAATCAGAGAGTCTCAAACAAGATGAATGTAAAGAGGGCCTCATGCAGACACATCAAAATTAAAACTCCAAAGGTTAATAACAAAAATAATCTTAAAAACTGAAAGAGAAAGACAGTTAGTTACTTACAAGGGTACTCCCATAAGACTGTCAGATGATTTCTCACAGAAATATTGCAGGCCAGAGTGGATTGGCACAAAATATAAAAAGTGATGAAAAGCAAGGACTGACTACAAAGACTACTCTACCTAGCAAGGCTATACTTTAAATTTAAATAAGAGATAAGAAGCTTTCCAGAAAAGAAAAAGCTAATAGGTATCAGCACCAAATCACTTTTACACGAAATGTTAAAGGGTTTCTTTTACATAAAAAGAAAGAAACACAAATATTAATAATAAAATGGCAATAAATATGTGCCCATCAATAATCATTTTAAGGTAAATGTATTAAATTCTTCAATCAAAAGACATAAAGAAGTTGAATGGATAAAAGGACAAGACCCATAAATATGATGTTTACAAGAAATGCACCTCAAAATAAAAGATAAACATAGACTGAAAGTGAAAATGTGGAAAAAGATATTTCATGCAAATAGAAACAGAAAAAAAAAACCAGGAGTAGAAATCTATTTATCTATATAAAAGCCTAAGCTACTGAAACACCGGAACAACCAGTAGCTATGACATGTACTGACCACCAGGGGGCAGAAACTCAATGCAGGAGCTTCCCGCTGATGGTCAGTGCAATCCCACAGCCAACCTCCTTTGGCCGGCCAACTGCCCATGGTCCCTCCCCCTGTCTGGCAGGCCCTGACTGGCAGCTGGCAGCTGGCAGCTGGCAAGAAGGTGGGAGGAGCGGTGGGAGGGCCCCGATCAGCCCTCACCACCAGCCAGGCCTAGGGACCCCACCAGAGCACGAATTTCATGCACCTGGCCTGTAGTATTTATATAAGACAAAATAAACTTTAAAACAAAGACTATATTAAGAAATGCAAAAGAGCATTACCTCATGATAAAGGGATAAATCTAACAAGAGGATATAACCCTTGCAAACATTAATGAACACTACAGAGAATCACATAAATACATAAAGCAAATTTGATGGACATCAAAAAAGAGATCAACAATAATGCAGTCATAACAGGAGAATTTAACAACCCATTGACATCAGCAGATAAATCTCCCAGACAAAAATATCAAAAAAGAAAACAGCGACCTTATAAGATGCACTAGACAAGATAAACTTAATTCATATTTTAGAGCATTTTACCCCAAAGCAGCAGAATATAATTTCTTTTCAAATGCACATAAAATTTTTTGTTTGTTAATCCTTACTTAAGGATAGTTTTTCAATTGATTTTTAGAGAGAGTGGAAGGGAGGGGAGAGAAAAAGAGACAGAGAAAAACATTGATGTGAGAGAGACACATCGATTGGTTTTTTCCCACCTGTGTCTTGATCGGGGCCAGGGATCAAACCTGCAACCTAGGTATGTGCCCTTGACTGGAAATTGAACCTGTGACCCTTCAGTGTGCGGGCTGATGTTCTAATCACAGAGCAACACTGTCCAGGGCCACATAGAACTTTCTTTAAGTTTGATTACAAGTTAGGACACAAAGAAGTCTTAATAAATTTTAAGATTTTTTAAAAAAAAATTTAAATTTATTTCAGAGAAAGGAAGGAAGAAGGAGAGAGAGTTAGATACAACACTGATGAGAATCAATGATTAGCTGTCTCCTGAACAACCCCTACTGAGGATCAAGCCCACAACCTGGGCATGTGGCCAGACCAGGAATCAAACCAGGACCTCCTGGCTCATAGGTCGATGCTCAACTACTGAACAACACTAGTGGGCACAGCAAGTCTTAATAAATTTTTAAAAATTAAAATACTATCAAGCATCTTCTCTGACTACTGTACTATGAAACTAGAAATCAATTTTAAGGAAAAACAAAAGGCACATAAAGGCTAAATAACATGACAATAGAAAAGAATAGACTAATAATGTGGTCAAGAAAGAAATAAAAAGATATCTACAAACAAAGGAAAATAAACAACACCTCAACATATATGGGACACAACAAAAGCAGCCTAAAAGGGGATTCATTGCAACATAGGCCGACCTCAAGATGCAAAAAAAAGCCCGGCTGGCATGGCTCAGTGACTGAGCATTGACCTATGACCCAGGAGGTCACAGTGCCACTCCCGGTCAGGGCACATGCCCCCGTGCGAGCTCGATCCCCAGTCGGAGAACATGCAGGAGTCAGCTGATCAATAATTCTCTCTCATCATTGATGTTTCTATCTCTCTCTCCCTCTCCCTTCAACTCTGAAATCAATTTTAAAAAGGTATTTTACAAAAGGTACGCTTCTCAAAGACAAAGTGGTTTTCAAAGTGTGAGTCCCCAGACCACCAGAATGAGCATAATCGGAAAGTTGTAACAAATAAAAATTCTAGAACCTCTCTCTTGACGTAAAAGACTAGAACTCTGGAGGGATGTTCCAGAAATCTGTTTCAAAAAAAACCCTCCCAAATGCTGCTGATGCCCACTCAGGTTTGAGCACCACAGATTAAAGAGAATATTTTGTGATCTTGAAGAAGGAGTAAAGAATTTGCAGAAATGCCATCAGAGTTTGCTTAGGTTTATTTTTCCTTTCTTCAAGAATATGTGCTTCATCCATGATTTCTGTGCCAAGTAGAGGTGATTTCCTAAACTCCTGGGTTCTTGGATGTTGGGTCCTGTGGGAAAGGCAAGGCTGGGTGCCTGGGGAGAGCAGACGTTCCAGTTTGAGCTGTGGGAGAAGAAGAGAATCTTGATCTCAAAAGAAAGGAAATCAAGAAAGGGGCGAGTCTGACGAGGCTAACCTGTACCTTAACGGAGCCGATCTGTCTTTTTGCATCTGTGATAACAAGTCCTTGAAATGTCTGGGTAACTTGTAACTTCCCTTTTTCCAGACCCCTTGGGGCACACCCTAATGTGCCTGGGCGCCAGGACAGACACCACCAATTCCTTCATTGTTATTGGTATCATATTAATTGTGGACTGCTAACTATCCTGCACCCACTTATGTATGTTTCTATTATTTTATTTTTTATCCAATACAGAGGTTCCCCCTCCCCCGTTGACTTTTTCCCGCCTCTCTAATTTATCACCAGTGGATTTCGTGTAAGCACCTAAATCCCCTCCTTTGATTGCAAGGTATAAAGTAGATGAAAACCCGCCATTCTCTGGAGTACTATCCTAATCCATTGAGATACTGCTTCCCAGCAATTGTCGACAGTTTGGCTCAAATAAACTCACAACAATTCTTTTAAAACAAAAAGAAAAAGAAAGAACGGGGGAAGAAAGAAAACAATAGAGGAAGTAGTTGAAGAAACAGAACAAGAAAATCTCACCTCTGCTTTTGAAACCACGGGCCAACCACAATCAACATAACCAGGGTAACCATTATAGCCAAGCAGATCAATATCAGGAGGACGGGGTATCCATCTGGTTGGGGATAAAGTAAGAATGCCAACTTATGAAGTGTCTCTATTCTACCTCAGTTAATGCTTCTCGTTTCCAAGGGTGGGGCCTTCCACGAGTTTTCCTCTCCTCTCAGTTCTTCCTGGTCTGTGTCCCTGATCTCACCCCTCTCTCTTTTTTATAAATCATTAGTGCCGTCTTTTCTTTCTCTTTACTACCTCTAATCCTCTCCTGTTTTCTTTGCTTTCCTTCTTCACCCTTCTTTACTTGGATTTTCCCACTTTCTCCCCAGTGCTTAGCATTCCTATTCATTTCCCCAGATGTTCATTCACTAGCCTGGAACTATGGGAAGACTCTCATTTCCCCCAGCGGCCCCGGTTCTTCCTCACCCCAGTGGATGACTAGATCATGGCCTCCGAGGCTGCTGTGTTTCACTCGACAAGTCAGGCCAGTCGCCTCTCGAGCTGCCACGTCCAGGGTCACTCGCAGATACCATGTTCTGTCAGCGTTGGGCAGCACTTCGCCTTGCTGAGTGCCCGGCTGCACCTGCTCACCGCGCATCCACCGCACCCACACAGGTTTGGGGTGAAAGCCAGACACATGGCACACCAGCAGCAGACGCCCAGGACCAGGGCTAGTGCCTTTGGACACCCAAGCCTCTGGCTTCACTGGAAAGAAGAGAAGAAGTGGACTTAGTGACTCAGCTACCTCAGCAGTTGGAGTAACCACTTCTTTCTCTTGTCTTGGAAGCAACACTCATCCCCTAGCCTCTTATTGTGTGTTTCAAAGAGATGATAACGAGTTAAAAACTCAGATACAAGAACTAAAGCACGAAGGATGTGAGAGGAGAGGAAGTTGGGCTGACCTTGCCGTTCCAGTTCTGACTTCCCTGCTGCAGCGATGCCAGCCAGAAAGCGAGGGCAGGTGTTACCCAGAAGGTTCTTCACAATTTCTTTGATCACTCGGTAGCGATTGAGCAGTTTGCAGACATTCTGAGCCCGACTTCCTGCACCTGGAGATGGCTTCCAGGAATATCCTTGGAAACTCAGGAAATCTGATCCTTGATATGCCCCATTTAAGAAGGCTTCTGGGGCCTTCCCAGGATGCATTGTACAGCCGGATGATATCTGGATCACAAAGGGATCTGAGGGGGACAAACTAGAGAGCGTCAGTATGGAAAGAATTGTTGGGAGGGAAAGGAAACAATCCGTAAAGTAAAGGGAATCAAGGGAAGAAAAATATTCTGGCGAATCACATGGGATACTCGTGCTGGGATGAAAAGGGGAGGGGGAAATTGTGGGAAGAAAATGTGAAGAGAATAAAGGTATGTAAAAATAATGAATCTGACAAGTATCACAGGATCTCACTCATCTGTGGAATCTAAGTTACAAAACAAACTGAAGAATGGAGTGGATCCAGAGACATGGAAGCATGGAACAGAGTGCGGAATCTTAGAGGAAAGGCCGGGGAGGGTGGGTGGCAAATAATCAACCAAGAAGCTTGTATGCATATATGCATGGCTCGTGGCCACAGACAATGGGGCAGTGGGGGCCTGGGGGGGGGCGTGCAGGTAGGCTGGAGGGGGTCAATGGAGGAAATGGGTACATATGTAATACTTTCAACAATAAAGAATTGTTATTTTAAAAAATAATAATTAATTTGAAAAGGCTAGACGGGAAGACTTAGAAATATAGCTGACTTGTCAGAAAGAGCTTACTTGGGAGGCTTGGGTTAGCGTTAGGCCACGTGAACACTTAGGCCAGGAAGAAAGGAGAGCAGATCCTGGCTGGGAAAAGCTGAGTCTGAGGCTGAGGGTGAGGAAAGAACATCAGAAGGAGACAGCTATTCCAAGGAGCCAGAATATGAGGGACATTCAGGGGTGTAGGTCCTTCTGTGTTTGTGGTGGGGTGAGGTAGAGTGGGAATGATGGTGAAGGGTGAAGCAAAGAGGAGAGAGTGAGTGAAGGGAGACAGAAAACAAGGTCGGGAAGGTTGAATGAAGGTCAGAACCCATATACCATCTTCACCTGGTCGGGCCCCTCAGGCAAAAACCAGCTTGGAATAGCAAACTCACATTCCAACTGAAACTGACTGGAATACGCCCGCACTTCCGGGGGAAATCTATTGAAGTACAGCTGCAATAGCACATGGATGTTCTCCAACTCCTCCTTGCTGAAATTACCCCGGGACCAGGGCAACTGATAGACGATGGTGCCCAAGACACTGTCCCAGCGATGAGTCTGCACTTCGCCCAGCCAGCCTGAGCCCTGGGTGTTCACCCAGCTGTGGTTGGCAAAGGAGGAGATCTGGATCATGCGAAAGGAGAGGGGTTCTCCTGCTAGCTGATGGAGTCCGAGGACGTGGCCAGCTGAGAGACAGAGAAATGACAATGGAGAGAGGGTGAAAGGATGGGAGAAGAAAGGCCCATCTAGGAAAAGAGAAATGCAGGTAAAGTTTGCACATATTCTCACCTCCCCTCCCCCCTGATCCAGTTTCTTCTCCCCAAAATCAGAGAGAGAAACTGAGACTGGGGTCAAGGATATGTTGCCCAGAACTAGCCTGGCATGCAGATTACAAGGGCACCCAGGGGGAGCGTTACTCCCTGCCCCCAGATCCTGCCCAGAACCGTTCTCCACCCTGCTATGCCCAACCTCAGGTATCTTTCCACCTGGGTTCCCCTTACCCTCTGGGCTTGGCCCAGGGCAGAGAATTCCCTTGAAGAGCAGGGGCAGAAGCAGCGGCAGCAGCATTGAAGTTTGTTGGGTAAAGGATGCCTCAGCAGGACAAGCGTTCCTCAGAGCTCAGAGACCAGCTTCCCTTCCCTTCCCTTTTGTGCTCTTACGTAACTTCCCCTGCCACGCAGACAAACACACCTCTCCCTCTGCTCACTTCTCTGTCAGAGAAACCCTGCTGCCTCCCTCGCCACAGCCTCCCACAACGTCTCTCATTTCCCCCCCATCTCTACCACTATGGGGCCTCCACATTTTCTTCCTGCTCCTGTCTGTGTCCTAACCTCCCCGTGGTGCCAACAACTATAAAATGAGACTGGCTTCCAACAAGGTCTGCAGTCTGTGGTCTGGCTGGAAAATTATGTCCCTCTGGCCTGGAGAAATCAAGTCCATACTTGGGTTCTCATATCCTTTTCTACAGAAAGAGGTGATAGAAGGTCCTTGGTAGTTCCCAGTGGCCTTGCCAGAAGTGCTGCCCCTCCTCATCTCTCTGTGGTCTCCTCCTCCTCCTATCACTTCCCAGCCTTCCTTTCTTCTTTATCTTCTCTGTATTATTTTACCTACCCATCAGTCTACTGTCATTCTTCTCATGCCCTTGCCTGTTCTCCTTATCCCCTCAGGTCTCTCTATCTTTTTATTCTGCTCTTTATGAAAACATTATTAGAAGACACTAGGCACTTCGAGCATAGCTGTATCATCACGGGCAGCTCTCCCTATTCCACAGTGGAAAGGGACAGCAGTAGCAATACAGATGATGGGCTAATCTAAGGAAGGTGCACTTCTTCTCAGTTTCCCCAGTCACACAAACTGTCGCTGTTAAAGGGACCCATGAGTGGGATTGACCTGGGAGTGGTGAGCTGATAGACAGACATTTTCACTCATGTTGTGTGGATGGGTCTGTAGGGAATACACAGGGAGAGGCCTCGGATCCCCATTCTACCCTAAATGAGTTGAGTGTGTCCACAGGTGCTCTGGGTTTGAAGAGCAGCCATGCAGCTTTCTGTTCACAGTTCATGACCCGGGAGCACTGGTGTCCCCTGGGGGGTATTTGATTAGAGAGGAGTTTTATGTGAGGCACAGAAGTGACTCCGGGGACTAGAGTGTTTATGGGAGAATTAATTACTGTGTTGAGCCTTTATTTTTTTTTTAATCTTTTCATTAATGCTTGCTGTGGCAGCCTGAAGACAGTTTAACTATTATTCCTTTGTTTGGTTTTTATATAAGCATTCAACTGACATTTAGTCAGGGCCCAAAACATATGCCAGCCACTAATATTTCAGATAGATGTACTTAGGAGAAAACAACAACAGGAAAAACCCAGCCTAAAACCTCTATTTTTCTAATATAGAGGACACACAGAATTGTGCTCCTAGTTATTGAGAAAAGTTTACACTCAATCTCAACCATTGTCTGAATTTTAAGACGTTAGCATTAGAGACCTCATGGTCAATGCTGTGGAGAAATATTTGAGAATTCTGAGGTAATGTGATAATCTTACATTTTTTTGTTCAGACAAATTATCATTATTTTATATGGTCAAAATTAATCCATATTTGAACACTCAAAAACTCAGAATATGTGACATAACTCTTCTTATGAAATTAATGATCTGAATAAACCAAAAATTAACCTGAATAATGCAAGGAATACCGATATGAATTTTTTTAGAGACACTGAAAGGGAGAGAAGGAGGGGGGAGAGAGAGAGAGAGAGAAAGAGAGAGAGAGGGAGAGAGAGAGAGAGAGAGAGAGAAATAACATCAATGTGAGAGAGACACATTGATTGGTTGCCGCCCACACATGCCCCAACCAGGACCGGAGATCATAACTGCGTCCCAGGGACTGTCCCTTGACTGGGAGTGGAATTGCAATGGGCTGACACTCCAAACACTGAGCCATGCCAGCCAGGGAAATTTTTATAACTAAATGAGAGTACATCAAACCAAAAGACTTCTGCACAGCAAAAGAAAACATCAACAAAATAAAAGGCAACCAACTAAAGGTTAGAAGATATGGGCAAACCAAATCACTGATAAGGAGCTAAGTATATAAAGAACTCATACAGCTCAACAACAACAAAGCAATCCAACTTTTTAAAATTGACAAAGGACTTGAAAAGATGCTTTTCCCAAAAAGACATACAAATGGCCAACAGATATATGAAAAGATGCTCAACTTCACTAGTTAAAAGGAAATTCAAGTTAAAATCACAATGGGTTACCACCTCACATTTGTTAGAGTAGCTATTATCAACAAGACAAGAAATAACTTGAGTTGGAGAAGGTGTAGAGGAAAAGAAACCCTCATACACTGCTGGCAAAAATGTGAATTTGTACAGCCACTCTGGAAACAGTCAGAGAAATGGTGGAGTGAGGGGTCCCCTTGGCTTCTCCCCTTGAAGTTTCAGCTACTTAAACAGCTGTAATTCAACAAAGAATTCCCTTCTCGACACACAAACACATCTGCGAGATCGGCACAATGAAGCATGTGAAGGTGGGCAAGGGGAGCGAACCAGGAGGTGGGAGAGAGAAGAGCTAAGATGGTGCCGGGGACGAATCCCTGAGCTTGCAACCTGGAGCTCACTGTGAGTCTCAGCCCAGGGAGGGGAGGAGTTACTAGTAGGTTGTCACTGGCACTCCCTTTGGACAGGAACAGAGAAATACAGTGAGCATTCCTAGGGAAGTGGTCAGTGGTTGCTGCAGCTGAACCCAGTGACCTGGGCAAGCACCAAGAACAGAGGTATGGCCATGGTTGTCTGGAAACTGGCATTTCAGACAGAGAAACAGAAAGTCACCAAGCCTGGCCACCTCCCATCACCCTCCCAGAGCTAGCAGCAGGGCCCGGAAGAAGCTGTAGCAGTGAGTGTGGGATTGCAGAGTGCATTATCTGCAAACCTGACAGCTAATACTACAGAAACATTTTCCCCTCAGCAAGGGCTGCACTCTGCACCCATTTCCAGGGTCAGTGGAGATACAAAGGGGAGGCCACTGAGGTCTGCCAGTCACCATTACAGGATATACAGCAACAAAGGTAGCAGCCTGCTTCTCCCAGCTAAGCCCACAACTGCCAGCAGTGTCTAGCTTCAGGAGACAGCACAGGGATTTTACAGATTGGGAAACCTAATGTCCACCCCATTGCTTTGCAGAGTTTGTCCCCTGAGACTGAAGCGACCTAGACACAGAAAAGATGTCCAACTTCCCAGGAAACACAGGACATTTTCCACCAACTCGCAGAGATCTGAAAAGCCAAAGAAGTTCAAGAGAACTTAAAAACCTGTGACTCCTACTAGAAATCATTAGAAAGACTTTTCTTGAATAAATCTACTAGGGCAGTGGTCGGCAAACTCATTAGTCAACAGAGCCAAATATCAACAGTACTTCTTCAAAATAGATCGCCCAGGCTGAAAACCGACTTCCGTGCATGTGCCACGAAGTTTCAATCGCACTGTACATGTGCGCCCGCACGTGGTATTTTGTGGAAAAGCCACACTCAAGGGGCCAAAGAGCCGCATGTGGCTCACAAGCTGCAGTTTGCTGACCTCGGAAATGCCATGCATACATCGAAACCTAGACAAAAAAGAAACCCATCAAACACCATGAATAACCAAGGTAATGAGGCAGCTCAGAAACAAAATTTTTAAATCTTGAGAAAATGAACTTAAAGACATAAAAACATGTGATTTAAGTGAAAAATAATTCAGTATTGCAGTTACAAAAAACTCAACAAGATATAAGAAAACACAGATGGGCAATTTAATGAATCCAGAAATAAAATCAATGAACAAAACTAGTACTTTACCGACAAAATTAAAACTTTTTAATAAGAACCACATAGATATTCTGGAGATGAAAAACTCAATAAAATACATAAAGAATAAACAAGCGATCTTAAGAAATGGACTTTTCCAGATGAAGGAAAGAATTAGTGCTATTAAGACAGAAATCTAGAAATGATGCAGGGCAAAGAAGAGAAATACTGGAAAAAAAAATTTTTAATGAAAGAACTCTATAAGAACTATCTGATTCCATCAGAAAGAACAATATAATAATAATGGGCATATCAGGAAAAAAAAGAAGAAAGGGAAAAGGAAACAGCCTACTCCAAAAAATAGAGTTAGTGAGAAATTTCCAAACCTATGGAAAGAACTAAATCCTTAAATCCCAGAAGCAAATAGAACACCTAATTACCTCCATTCAAAAATGCCTTACTTAAGGCACATTATATTAAAACTGTCAAAAATTAATGACAATGAAAGAATTACCAATGTAGCCGAGAAAAGAAGACAGTAACTACAAAGGAAATCTCATTAGATTATCATCAGATTTCTCAGAAGAAACCCTACAAGGGAGGAGAGCTGGGAATAAAATATTCAAACTACTTAAAGAGAGAAATTACCAGCCAAGAATACTATACCCAGCAAAGTTATCCTTTAGATATGAAGGAGAAAGAAAAGATTTTCTAGACAGACAGCAACTGAGGGAATTTGCCACAGAAGACCTCCATTGCAAGAAATACTCAAGGGGGTTAATATAACTGAAACAAGACAAAGGTCACAAAACTACATGGAGGTTACCCACAGGCAGACGGAAGCATGATATTACAACCCTTTTTTAGA
>NW_005871238.1:810840-816294 GCF_000147115.1 Myotis lucifugus | reverse complement strand
GGTAATAGCATTTTAAAAAAGGAAGAAGACAAAAGCTACTTGAATTCAGAAATGAACACACAACAGTAGTAGGGATAATCTGTGACAACAAATAAAACATAAAAAAAGAGAAGTAAAAAAATGACTTTGCCAAGCGGGATGGTGATTAGATGCATTCAGAAGAAAAAAGAATACTGTTTACATGTTTATGTAGAATTTTTCTTTTACATAAACCTAGTGGTAACCAGTCACACACACACACAAAAAAAACACCCAGAACTAAATATAAATGGACTAAGCTCACCAATAAAACAGGCATAGATTTGATAAAAAACAAAACCAACATAAACATATGCTGCCTTCAGGAGACACATCTCAGCTGCAAAAACAAACATAGACTAACTGAAAGGGCAAAAAGAAATAACTCTCCAAGCAAATGACATCCATAGGAAAGAAGGAATAGCATTACCTATACCTGACAAAATACATTTCAAGATAAAAAAGATACCAAAAGACAAAGACTTACATTTTATAATGATAAAGAGAACAATATATTAAGAAGACATAACACTTCTCTGTATCTATGCACTCAATCAAGGAGGATCAATATATAAAGCAACTACTAACAGCACTAAAAATAACACTAACAAAAACCCAATTAACATAGAGGATTTCAATATCCCATTGACAGCTATGATAGATCAGAAAAGCAGAAAATGGCCTTAAATGAAACACTAAACCAAATGAACATAATTCACATATACTGAGCCTTTCACCCCAGAGCATGAGAATATATGTTCTTCTCTAGTGCACATGAAACATTATCAAGGATACACCACATATCAGAGTATAGACTAGTCTTAATAAATTTAAGAAGATTGAAATTATGTCAAGCATTTTCTCTGACTACAATGTTTTCACATTGAAAATCAACTATAAAAAGGCAGAAAACACACACAAATATATGGACATTAAACAACATGCTACTAGAAATGACTGGGTCAAGAAAGAAATAAGAGGAGAGATCAAAAGTTATATAGAGAAAATACAACATATCAAAACTTTTAGAATGAAGCAGAAGTAGTAATGAGAAATGTTTATTTCACTACAAGCCTATCTTTTAAAAAACACAATAAAAATCTCAAATTAAAAACCTAGCATTATATCTTTAAAAATTAGAAAAAGGAAAACAACTGTAGCCAAAGTCAGCAGAAAAAAAAAAAAAACCTAGAGCAGAATTAAATAAAATAGAGAACAAAAAGATAATACCAATTTAAATCAACACATAGCTGGTTCTTTGAAAGAAATAATAAAATTGACAAACCTCTGGCTAGACTCACTAAGGAAAATAGAGAACATTCAAATATTCAAAATCAGAAGTGAAGGAAAAGTTATCAGGCACTACAGAAATACAAAAAAAATCTGTAAATGGCTACATACTGCCTAGAAGAAATGAATAACTTCCCATAAATATATATCTTTCCTAAACTAAATCACAAAGAACTACAAAATCTAAATAGACAGATCAAGAATGGGGAAATTAAAAGAACCATCAAAAAATTCCCAAAAAGTAAAAGTTCAGGACCAGATGGCTTTACTAGTGAATTCTACCAAATATTCAAAGAAGATTGAATACCTATCTTTCTCAATGTTTCCCAAAAAATTAGAGAAAAGGTAATACTTCCAAGGACATTTTATGAGGCCAATATTACTCTGATACCAAAACTTGGCAAGGATAACTCCCCCACAAAAACAAAGAAACAAAAACTATTCACTAATATCTCTGAGGAATATATATCCAAAAATCCTAAGCAAAATACTAGCAAATCAAATACAATACATTAAAAAGATAATACATCTCGATCAAATGGAGTTCATTCCAGAAGCACAAGGATAGTTAAACATAAGCAAATCAAACAATGTTAAACACCACACTAACAAAATAAAGGATAAAAAGTATGTGATCATATCAATAAATGCAGAAAAACATTTGATAAGATACAACATTCATTTATATTTAAAACACCCAATTAGCCCTGGCTGGTTTGGCTCAGTGGATAGAGCATTGGCCTGCGAATTGAAGGGTCCCAGGTTCAGTTCTGGTCAAGATCACATGCCTGGGTTGCGGGCTCGATCCGTGGTGTGGGGCATGCAGGAGGCAGCTGATTTATGATTCTCTCTCATCATTGATGTTTTTACCTCTCTCTCTCCCTCTCCCTTCCTCTCTGAAATATATATATTATATATATATATTATATATATATATTATTATATATATATTATATATATATTATATATATCCATATATATCCTATACATATAAATTATACATTATATATATATATTATATATATATTATATATATATTATATATATATTATATATATATTATATATATATACATATATATAATATATATATAAATTATTTATATCCCTCTCCCTTCCTCTCTAAAATATATATATATAATTTTTTTTATAAAGAGAGAAAAAGCGTCCTGGTTGGTTTTGCTCAGTGGATAGAGCATTGGCCTGCGGACTGAAGGGTTCCAGGTTTGATTCTGGTCAAGTGCACATGCCCAGGTTGCAAGCTCAATCCCCAGTAGGGGGCATATTGGAGGCAGCCGATCAATGATTCTCTGTCATCATTGATGTTTCTATCTATCTCTCCCTCTCCCTTCCTCTCTGAAATCAATAAAAATATATTTTAAACAAGAAAGAGAGTGAAAGTAAAACAGAAGGAAAGCAGATAAAGTGCTTCTAAATCCACAGCCCAAAATACATGCAAAAGAAAAATAATACAAATATAGAATGCAAATACCATAAGTGTAAATAAAAGCATACAAATTATAATAATTAAAGATTTATTTTTTATATTTTAAATGATTGGTTAATAAGATTACAGAGGTTTCAATTGTACAATTCTATAATATGTCCTCTGTATTTTGTAATATGTGTTCACCACCCAAAATTAAGTCTTTTTCCACCACCATGTACTTGACCCCTTTTACCCTTTTCTACCTCGCCCCAACCCCCTTTCCCTCGAGTGACCACCATGCTGTTTGTTGTCTCTGTGTATAAGTTTTCTTGTTTGTCTTGTTTGTTCATTTGTTGCTTTCAGTTTTAGATCCCACATATGAGTGAAATCATATTTTTTTATTTTTTTACATCTAACTGATTTCACTTAGCATAATATTCTTAAGATCCATCTATGTTGCTGCAAATGAAAGTATTTCATTTTTTCTTATGGTTGAGTAGTATTTCCTTGTATTTATGTACCACACCTTCTTTGTTCTATCATCTATGGAGAGACACTTCTGTTGTGTCCATGTCTTGGCCACCATGAATAATGCTACAATGAACATAAGGAAACCTATATTTTTACAAATAAGTGCTTTCAAATTTTTCAGGTAGTAACCAACTAAGAGATTGCTGGGTCATGTGGTAACTCTACTTTTAATTTGTGTGGCACCTCTATACTGGTTTTTCATAGCGACTATAACAATTTACATTTCCACCAGCAGTGCGTGAGGGTTTCTTTTTCTCCACAACCTCTCCAACACTTATTATTACTTGTCTTGTTAATAATAGCCAGAGAATTATTTATTAACACTGGTTTATTGAGTTTCAAGCTGTAAGAGCAGTTGGTCATATGGCAGTAACCCAAGAATGTCTCTCTCAGCAGATTTATAAGTTTGCCTGAGAAATCATTCCATCCTGAAAACAGGTACTGTACCTTCAAGAAATCAAAGCAGGGACTAAGGCACCTGGACCCCTACAGCACCTCCTTTGCTTTTACTAGAAACTAAATGATCCATTGCATCGTGTGCATGAAATATAAAGGGGAGTGGGGGTGTTTGGGGTAGCAGCCTTTTAGTTCTACAGAAAGTTCAAGTAGATTTTACTTCTTTTTTATTATTATTTTACCTGAGGAGGGAGGGAAGGATAAGATCCTACATATTTTGCTAAAATGTAATGAAAGGAATATCTGCCTTATCACACAGTAAAACATACTAGAAAGTTAATGATAATTTACACAGGACATGTATAGAAACTTAAATGAGAGAAGTGGATATTGAAGCTTAGGGACCAAAGGTAAAGAAAAGAGATATGGCAAGAGTAGGCCCTGATGACAGGCGCCATATTGAAAAATTATTGTTTTTCAAGGAAGTGAAGGATTTTGAGCATGAGACTAAAGTGGTTAAAATAGCATTTAGAAAAGTTCCCTAATTCACAATGTGATTTGCAATCAGAGAGTGACCTGAACAAGGCAGTGGCAGTGAGAACGGAGAGTGGAATGATACAGCATGGTGGTAATTCCGATTAATCAAACAAAGAGTGACCAGGAAGAGGTAACCTGGTATCATTGACGAAGATCGACAATACCACTTGGAAAGGATGGCATTGAGATGCACAGGCAGGTCCATTTGGGTCATGTTACAACTGAGACTCCAGCTGGAGGTACTAGTATTTGGGTGGTTCGAGGCATATGGGCTGTTGCATGGAGATGCTATGGGCTACACAGCATCCTCCAAGCACACGGAGCCATAAGAAGAAGTGTAGATATCTGTATATCTGTCCCTCTCTTTCAAATATATTTTTAAGTTACATTTAATAAATAGTATTATCTGTATCTTGGAAAATGTTAAGTCTCTAAAATTTGTTTTTTTTAAAATAAATAATTATTGAGCATTTACTATATGCCAGGCATTTTACTAAGAGCTGAGAATATCATGGTAAAGCAAATTAACTGTAGATAATGAGGTATAAATTTCTTGTTCTGATGGAGTTTAGTGTGAATGACAAGATTTATATAAATGAATGTATAAATACAGCTGTCATAAACAGTAAATTTAGAAGTATACGGTGCCATGGTAACAAATGATAGGAGGCATGGACCAAGTGAAGGAGATCCGGAAGGATTCCCATAAAGCGATGACAGACCTGCATTCTGAGAGAAGATGAGGAGTTAACCTGAAAAAGAGAACACAGTTTATGCTAAGACCCAGTAAAGAGAGAAGTACATCCCATTTGAGGAACTGAAAAAAGACAACAATTCACATGTATTTCATGACACAAAACTTCTCAAATATCATAAAAATCAGCTTCTCTGTGGCAATACCATGTAGATTAAGATGCCCTTTAACTGTCTGGCAGCCACAATCAGTTTCCTATTCAGGTTTGGGGAAATGCCTTTAGCCATTTCCAACAGGTGACTATATGTGTGACTCAACCCTGTTGAGTCCCCAAATGTCATCAACCTTTTGATGAAACTCTTGAAATTATGACATGCTGGAATTGGTCGCCGGCAGTCATACTTGTCCTCCTTTAGCTTCTCTAACACACGACCTCTTGCCCACACTAACCCTCTGCACAGGCCGGCCACCCTGAACCGGAACTTTCCCTCCCTACTCTGTGCAGCTTCTTTTGCTTGCACATCCGATTTAAATGTCAACTCAGAGAGGCCTTCCCTCGC
>NW_005871238.1:807079-809789 GCF_000147115.1 Myotis lucifugus | reverse complement strand
TCATTGAAACACCAGGTTCCTGTGTGCTGGTGCCAGCCGGCATTTTCAGAATAACAGCCTCTTTGAGAACTTCTGGGTAACCTGGGATCTTTCTTCTCCTCCTCCCCACCCATGTTACACAGATGTGCGCTCAAGCAAGCTCCAGTACTTCGCTCTGCTACACCACCACCTAATAGGCCTCAAAGGCCTGTTTAAGCTGTTGTTGAGGTTTTGTAGTTCTGTGCATGACACCATGGCCTTCCTGTAAGTGGAATGTTCACCACGCACCTGAGTGCCATGCAGACAAAAGGTGCTGCAGCCAACTTGACCCCCTAATATCTCTCATATGGGGAACCTCCAGAACATTGAAGTGAGGAGGCTACCTAATCCTCTCTCCCAAAACGGTGATGACACTGGACAATATTTTAAATGTTTTTATTGATTTGTGGAGAGAGAGGAAGGGAGAGGGATAGAGAGATAGAAACATCAAAGAGAGAAACATCATCGATCTGTTGCCTCCTGCATGCCCCCCACTGGGGATTGAGCTTGCAACCCAGGCATGTGCCCTGATCGGGAATCAATCGCTGACCTCATGGTTCCTGAGTCGATGCTCAACCGCTGAGCCACACCGGCTGGGCTGGACAATTATTTTTTTCAAAGACAACCATGTGAAGATTCTGGAAATGGATTGAAGGCATGTAACAAATTAAGAAGTGTTTCTTCTAGAAAAACCACTAAACCTGGCAGAAGCACAGCTGTGATTCTAACCAGCCAGCCAGTAATCTGAGTGCAGGGAAGCAGGGCAGTGAGAGCCATGGAATCAGAAGCTGTTCTGCTGGAGGTGGCCAACTTGATTTAGAGAGGATTAGGGGCAAAACACAAACTCAGGGGCCATATCGCCAGAAACAATAGCAAATCCAAAGGCAAACACATGGAAAGCCTAACTTCCCAGCTGGCCTGAGGGTGTCACACTGGATGGGGGAAGCAACATACCTCGAGACCAGTAACCACATTTAGAGGGAGAGCCTGTGAATAAGATGACCACAGTGAAGCATCAGAATATTCCACATCTCCCTGACCGTTTGGAAGAATGCACACAGGTGCAAGGCTGCACGCATGCTCAAAAGAGACCAGAAATGACCAGCTCCAGGGTTCTGCAGGTCCCTGGATGAATATGACGCTTGTGCACATACTGTGAAAAGATGCAAGAAAGTGGAGAGGAAAGGAAAGTTCAGGGAAAACTTCCTGGACCTTCAGTGCACACCCAGCACAAACAAAGATCCATTGGCAAAGGCTAGAAGCCTTCCAGGCTCAGTGTTTGAACACAATTTACTAAGCTATGCTGGCATACAAATATTCCCTTTAAAAAAAAACCTTAAAAAGAAAAATAAGAATAAAAAAATCTAGCAAAGATATCTGTGGCCACATACTGTGCGGGAGCCATACTATACAGAATTCTTCCAGGCAAGTCACTGAACAAGCATACAAAGAAATAAAGAGCAGCAAAAGTGACTGTTGGGAGATCAGACTCAATATGTCATCGTGCATTTTTCAGCAACATAAGAGGAGACATAAAAAGAATAAGGGAAGTGTGACTACACACGGGGGAAGAAAGAAGTCCACGTAAACTGCCTTTGACGTGGCTCAGATGTCAAGCATCGCAGAAAAGCATCAAAGCTGGAAACAATGAACATCAAATATGTCAAAGAATAAGCCTCACATTTATGAATTAAAGGAGAGTATGAAAACAATAATGACTCAGATAGACTATCGATGAAGAAATATAACATATATTTAACAAGAAAAATTCTGGATTGAAATGTACAATGCATTACTAACAAGATGCAAGATAAATATACCAAACACATTACATTTTTATATATCAACAATAAATAACGTTAAAATAAGAAAATCAATTTCATTTACAAAAGCCTCAAAAAGAATAAAATACATTTTTAAATTAAATCTTTATTGTTGAAAGTATTACATGTGCCTCCTTTTTTCCCCATTGACCCCTTCTAGCCCTCCACCTAACCCCCACATAATCTATTAATTTTAATAAATTAAAATTATTTTATTAAAAGTAATACAAGACATGTACAGTGAAAACTAAAAAAGATTGCTGAGCCCTAACTGGTTTGGCTCAGTGGATAGAAGGTCAGCCTGTGGACTGAAGGGTCCTGGGTTGGATTCTGATCAAGGGTATGTACCTTGGGTGCTGGCTCACTCCCCAGTAGGGGGCATGCTGGAGGCAGCTGATTGTTGTTTCTCTCTCATCAATGTTTCTAACTCTCTATACCTCTCCCTTCCTCTCTGTAAAAATCAATAAAATACATTTTAAAAAAAAGATTGCTGAGAGAAATTAAAGATCTAAACAAATGGATCTTCATGCAATCACAAAAACAACAAAAATAATAAATAGAAGGAATAAAATCAACAAAAATGTAACATATTCATTTTCCATCTTCATATGTCATAAATAACTCCTTTTGGTTTTCTGCCAATAAAGGTTTTCTCCCTTTTATTTTGTTTTGTTTTTGCTTGACATCATTTTGGTAAGTGGGATCCAATAGATAATTTAGTGATTTAGTATTATGATATTTATTTAATATGCTGATTTGTTACCTAAATAGCTGAATTATATTTTTAATCTTTAAATCTTTATGTTCCTCTTTGTCCCCCATTGACCCTTCTGGCCCGCCCCTGCCCCTCTCACAGGCCTTCACCACCC
>NW_005871238.1:795291-806136 GCF_000147115.1 Myotis lucifugus | reverse complement strand
TCATTGCCTGTGATCTATTAATGGGCCATGATTGCGATCTTGAAGAATTGGAACGAGCATTTAAAAAATGAAATAGGATGAAATGATATAGAATGGAATAGTAAATATCGTAGAGCTTTGTAGATAGCAAGTTAAGAATTGTTCATGAGCCCAGTTGGCATGGTTCAGAGGTTGAGCATCAACCTATGAGCCAGAAGGGCGCGATTGGCCTAGCCAGTTTGGCTTAGTGGATAGAGCATTGGCCTGTGGACTGAAGGGTCCTGGTTTTAATTCCTGTCACATACCTTAGTTGCAGGCTCCTCGGCTCTGCTCAGAGTGCGTGCAGGAGAAAACCAATCCATGTATCTCTCTCACATCAATGTTTCTCTCTGTCTCTCCCTCTCCCTTCCATTCTCTCTAAAAATCAATGGAAAAATATCCTCAGGTGAGGAACAACAAAAGGGAAAAGAAAAATTGCAGTAATACATATAGAACACTTTTCTGTGAAATTAAACTTTCCATACAGACTTAATTTTAATTACACAATGGTGTATACATAAGTAAAAACAGGTAAACTACTTTGTCAATTTTTTAACATGTGCACTGGAAAACCTACTCTATTATATAATGGTCTTTCAGCTTGAATGGGCACCCCAGGCCTGAACAGTCCGTGATATGGAGGTTTTACTGTGCTGTGCATGTGTTTGCTCCTCCCTCTGCTCCATCCCTGGCCCAGTGACCTGTGGGGAGTGGACTAGCGGCTCTCTGGGGGTCAGTGTGAGGCTGTAGCTTCCCGGTGAAGCAAACAGGCCTCTGCTTCCCAGCTGACCACGCTCAGCAGTGTCTCCCCCTGTGCTTCCTTTCTCATCAAGAATTGACTCTTACAGTAACATGCACAGACACAAAAGTTAGGTAGTGAAGAAGGCCACTGGGGGAATGTGATTCACTGGAAATGTGGTGTTGGAGGAGACCTCTATGAGCACGTGGACTGCCAGAAAGACAAACATCCTGGCCTGAGAGCAAATGAAGCCTGAAACATCGCTGGGGGCAAAAATGACAAAACTGAAGCTGTTCTATTTGGGGTACATTGTGAGAGGGCAGGGTTCTATGGGAAAGACAGTGATGCAGAGAAAAGAGAAAGCAGTGGGGGAAAGGAAGACCAGGTATGAGATAGGTTGGCTCCATAAAAGAAACCATAGATAAGAGTCCACAGGGGCTGAGCAGGATACTGAGGACAGAACATTGTGGACAGCGCTCATTCAGAGGGTCTCTAGGAGTCACAGCAACTCAACAGCACATAACACACACACACGTGCAAATAATGACCATTTTATCTTCCTTTATACCCTTTATTTTTATGTACTCACTAAGACAGTGATGGCGAACCTATGACACACGTGTCAGAGGTGACACGCGAACTCATTTTTTTGGTTGATTTTTCTTTGTTAAATGGCATTTAAATATATAAAATAAATAACAAAAATATAAGTCTTTGTTTTACTATGGTTGCAAAGATAAAAAAAATTTCTATATGTGACACGGCACCAGAGTTAAGTTAGGGTTTTTCAAAATGCTGACACGCCGAGCTCAAAAGGTTCGCCATCACTGCACTAGGCCAAAAAGTACCACTTAAGTACCACTTTGAACAGTAATGGCAATTGCAGACACCCTTGTTTTGGTGCCTAATTTTAACGTTACATCTTCTAACTTTTTGTTATCAAGTATATTTCCTATACCCTGGTTATAGCTAAACTAAACCAAAATTGGTAAGATGTTTTCTTCACCAGTATATGCTTAATTTTATTGAGGATTTTGCCAGGCATATAAAGAGATGGTCAGATTGTTCATTTCCCACCCACCCCCTTTAATCTGTTGATTTAGACAACTACATTAATGGATTTTTTAATGTCAATTACTCTTACCCTCCTGGTAAAAACTCTACATGTACATCTAAATTTACTTCTTTCCATAAGTAAAATTGGATAATAGTTATTGGATATTTGGCTTATCTGCAACTATTTAATTTGTTTCAAGTTTTTTATTTTGTTTTGTTTTTTGTTTTTTGTCAGGTTGTGGTATTTTTCTGTTGTGATATCTTAGCCTCATAAAATGCCTTTGTTTTCTGTCTTTTTTATATCCCGAAATTAACCATCACAAGCGCTTGGGACTTTTTAGGTTAGTTATAACTTTGCCATTAGGTTTCATTTTCATGGTAACTGGCGTATTTAGGGTTTTTTCTTCCTTTGGCTCTTACTAGTGTAATCATTTATAATTTTCAATAAAAATGTTCTTCACATTTTGACTTCAAACCACTTGAAATAAAGGTTACCTTCTTTTATTATCTTTTACTCTTTACTAAATCCATTAACACCCACTTTTAAAACCCCAATGTTGTTTCATCTATTCTGCTAGAATTGACTTTTATATTTTACTAATATTTCCAAAAATCAGTTTGTGGATAATTTGATAATTCTATTATATGGTTTGTCTTACTTTCTATTTTAATAATATAGCCTTCATATTGATTTTCTTCCTTCTACACTTTTGGATTTATTTTATGGTGGTGGTGTTTTTTACTTGCTTTCAGAGTGAATTCTAGATCATTTATTTTCAACATTTATTCTTCACAAATAAATTTTAAGCTATAAATTGTTTTGTAAATCTATCTTGGTTTTATAATACCATTATGGACTATAGACAAGGATAGATATTGAAGAGAATATATACCAATTTAAAAAAAATTTAATAGTCAAGAGATTAAAATGACATATGCCAAACATCAATGTTACAAATAATTGTACTAATTTGAGAAAGTTTAGGATCATTTACAAAATAAAACAAACAAAAAAATTAGTGAATAAAATAATTTTATTACTCCACCAAAAATTGCTCTATTATGTGGGTATAAATCACCAAGCACCATTTCTCAATTTTGATGCAATCAAATTCACAAGTCACAGAAATGAACTGGGTAAAGCAAAAATAAATTTCTGATGACAACCAACAATACTCAACAAAATCATTAGTGAAATTCCTTCTAAATTAAAATCATGCAGAAGACAAATTCCAAAGGAAAAAATATATAACATTACTTTATTTATTTCTAGCTTGACAAAATTGTATTAGTTATTAATCACCATTTTTTACTAAAAATGCTCATTCTTTGTGGCCAGGTCTCTTTTAAGAAGAAATTCCCCTTTTTATGTGTTTCTTTGGGGGTGTCCCATAGTCATACTCACAGATCCTCTTTGTTAAACTTCCTGCCAACAGTGAAAAATTCCCTGGAAACATATTACAAGATGTGCTTTAGACAAATTAAATCCCTAAGAAAATGATGAGGGGATACCACCTAGGATTGATTTAAAATAATATTTTTATTTAGTTTGTATAAATGTAAGAAAATGTTCCATCGCTATTATTGAAACCTTTGTAATCATCTTATGACCTACCTGTATTTCCTTCAAAGAAGTCTGATTTACAACATTAATGATATTAAAATAAACAATGCCAATTTAATAAAATGTTAACAGAAGTTGTAAAATAACATTAGGTCTATAATAATTATATCTATAAACATTCAATTGCCAACTAAAGTTTCATATAGTATAAAATTTCATCTTTCAATTTGAACAGGTTGCTTTTTCATCATATGTCTTAAGGAAGGTCAGTGCCCACGCTGTCCTATAAAATCACGCAATTGGGCCTTTTCTCAGTCTCATTCATTTACTCAGCAATTATTTAATCTTTCAACTCTGACCACACAGACAACTCCTTCCTATGGTTAATTTTTAGGAGGTTTTTATACTTCAGCTTTTCCCCTCCAAATCAAATTTTAAATGTAATAATTTCTCTCTGAAGTTTCATTCTTTTCCGAAGTGATTTCCCTTTAGATAACTTTATTCATGTGAACTTATGAAGTCAATGCTGACTCAAATAACTACAATAAGGATACAAAAATGTCTCTGTGGTAGCATCAATCCACATTTCTCTAATCATTGCTCATCCCTCTTAATTGCATTACCTTCAAATTCCTCAAATAATTGTGTTTCTTTTATAGACTCACCAATGAGTCTATTTAGCTTCCACTTTTGAAAACCTGTGTGAAAGTTCTTAGTCCTATCTCCCATGCCCTCAGCCACCACCTGTAATGTATCGTCATAATCATGGCTATAGCCATAAACTGGGCCTACATGCTCAAAAGTATTACATAAGCTCTAAGGCCCTTGAAGTGCTAAATTCAAATGGAAATCCTGTCTTTCTCCTCAGTTTTAGCTACATTTTTGGTATGTACCTTAAAGAATTTTAAGTTATGCCTGGCTGGCTTGGCTCAGTGGTTGAATATCGACCTATGAACCAGGAGGTCACGGTTTGATTCCAGTCAGGATACATGCCTGGGTTGTGGGCTTGATCCCCAGTTAGGGGCATGCAGGAGGCAGCCGATCAGTGATTCTCTCTCATCATTGAGGTTTCTCTCCCTCCCTCTCCCTTCCTATCTGAAATCAATAAAAATATATTTTTAAAAAAAATAATTTTAAGTTATGCTAACCATACCTCATAGCAGTGCTGTCTGATAGAACTACTATGGGAATGTTCTATTATGTGCTGTCCAGTGCAGTATTTAATTGAATTGATTAATTATTTAATTAAATTTGGAAAGAGGAGTCAATAATAACTTGCAGTTTTTATCTCCATCCCTATTGCTTTCTATGACTTAAATGTCCAGTCCACAAAGCAAGCTGAGCTACCCCTCATATCTGAATCCTGAAGACAGACACTGCTTATCCCAAGCCAGAACCCCTGACACTCTTGAATGGTGACTGCAGTGCTTCATTTAGAAAGTCTGGAGAACTTATCAGCACAGCATTCTACCCTTCTTCATCCAACTACCCAGTCTATGATATCTTATATTCTATGGCTAAAGATTACTGTTTCTTTATTCCCTGCACTATTAGGAAAGTACAACAGAAGATGGAGTGGCCATGGCATAAGGCTGATTTTATTAACCCAAATGTCACTTTTCTGATGATCTCCAGCCAGAATACTTGCCATTTCCTACCTTATGAAGGTTTTCAATTACAAAAACTTCAGTGGACTTATGAGTTTTCCAATGGCAAAATATTTGAATAGTAGATTTAATACTAAATTTCAGGCTTTATATTTTTCGTTTCAAATAAGTCAACATGTTCCATCTATTTCGAATTAAATTTTTATCCAAAAGATCATAACTCCAAATTTTTTCAGTTATTCTTAGTTTACAAAAAATAACAACCAACCTTTATCTGTTAGCAGATAAGCTAACATAGTGGTGTTAATTTTAAATAGTGTTTTTAATTTTCAGTCCAGAAGCCATCAGTTCTGTAGTCCTAATATCTGCTTTCTTCTTGTTCCTGCAAAAAGTTCTTTTTTAAAACAATATTGCTTCAGGCTTGGCCCCAGAGTAATTTTGCCATGTTTTAACATTCCAAGGTTTGAGCCATAAGATATGCAAGGCAGTTCCTTTGGGATGGCAGGTCTAGCCCCACTTTAATATAACTACATTTACATTATTTTTTTACAAAGTCTTACTAGGACTTTTTAAAAATAAATACTTTATTTTAAAATAATTTTAGATTTAATGAAAAGTTTTGATGATAGTATAGTTTCCATATGCCTTTACCTGGTTTTCCCTAAAGTTAACATTTTATGTAACTGTGGCAAATTTGCCAAAATTAAGAAATGAACATTAGTGCATGATCATTAACTAAAGTACAGATTTTTTCCAGATTTCACCAGGTTTTTCACTAATTTTTATTTCCTGTTCAAAGTTTCAATTCAGGTTATTACATTGCATTTAGTTATCATTACTTCTTAGTCTTTTCTGATCTGAATAGCTTCTCAGCCTGTTCTTGCTTTCATGACCTTGATCATTTCAAAGAGTACTGGTCAGATATTACATAGAATTTTTCACATTAGGTTTGTCTGATGCTTTTTTCATGATGAGTTTGGGGTTGTGGGTTTGAGGGGGGAAATGCCACAGAGGTGACATGCACTTCTCATTGTGTCATGGCATCTCTCATGTCATACTTGGGGCACATGATAGTGACATGACTTATGAATGGCAATTTTATCCTTGATCTTTTGGTTAAGGCTGTGTCTGCTAGTTGATTTTTTTTTTTTAACAGTAAAGTTACTATTTTACCTCTCCACACACTTTTCAGTGGAAGTTAGACACTAAGTCCAACCCAACTCAAAGGGAGTGAGTCAAGTTTCACCTCCTGGAAGGATAGCATCTGCATAGATTATTTGCAATTCTTATGTAGGGAAGGTGGGTCCTTTTTTTCCACACTTGTTAATTTATTCATCATTTTCTTATATTTGTGTAAACTTAGATATACCTATCTTACATTCTGGGTTTTATTAAGATTTCAAAGACCTGCTATCACCTCTTCTCCTACCCGTGTTGGTGACTACTTGTGTCTCTGCTTATTCATTTCCCTAGCTTTTCTTTATAAATCAGTTCTCCACGTTGAGTCACAGCTTCAAGCTCTAAAGCCATCTCTTCCCCTGTCCTAATACTGTATAAAAATATTCTAAGTTCTTTTCCTTGGGAGGCACTAAAAAATATTAAATAAAACAAGAGTATGATTAAGCTATCTGGCTCTTTGTAGATATAACTTGAATAAATTTTATGATTCTGTCTGTCATCCACATCTGTGAAATGAGAATAATTATACCACTTTTCTCGTGGGGTTATTATGAGAACTGAATGAGGAGTATGAAAACACACACACACACACACACACACACACACACACACACACCAAACATTAAAAAATTATTCTCTCCTAGTACTAGAATCATTACAACCACAACCACCACCACCATTATCATCAGCATTATCATCACGTATGATCTCTGTGACTTAAGAAAATAAATGTCTCCCTTGCAATGATGCCTAAATGCAATAATGTCACAGGTTAATGTTTCCACCAATCATTACTGAATAAACTTTTGAACTTGCAAGGTCATGATCTTAACCAATTTTATTGATTTTTTTAAATTACACTAAAACTTTAATTCTAATGGTGATAGATTAGATTGTTTAGGGGAAAAGTAGCCTGCTGTGAACAACTAGTAAAAATAGATTTTGAAAATTTTCATTTGTGTGAGGACATCTGAGAACTGCCAAGATGCTAAGGAATTCGAGTGCCTTAATCCAGTAAAGGTAAGAAGTGCTGAGAGATGGAACCACGCATGCATTTGGAACCACATTTTCTTCACCTACAGGCATCTGCTAATTCCAAAAATGGTGCCTGAGGAGACGAGAGGGTGAGCAGAACCATGCACAGAATCATTAGACTGAGACAAATCTTGGAATCTGGGGCCAACATAGTAAGAAAAGCCCTGATAAACCCACAGACTTTAGGTTAAAACCCTAAACCCTTACATTCTAAAGCCCTATACTGTGAGAGGAAAAGTGAATCAGAAATAGAGAAAAATAGAGTAGCCATCATAGGGATTGAAATCCAAACTTGAATAATTGTCATTTCTGATTTGATTAAAGTCAACTGACATTGCTAGCACCCAACCCTAACTGCAAAGTTGAGCAATAGAAAAAGTAAATAAATAGAAATAAATATTTACTGTATTAGATAAATTTACCTTCAAATTTATTTAAAATGTTTTATTTACTATATAAAATAAAATATATGGCAACTGCAGCAAATAAGTCAGGAAAGGTATAAATGGAGTTAAAGTTTCAACCTAAAATTAAAGGCCTTTCAAAGTGAACGACAATAAGCATTTCTTTGATGCAGATTCGAAAAGAACAGCTACTAGGAAATCACTGATTCCGATAGAAGCCCAAATAGCATTTTGACTAAGAGACAAAAGAAAGGGGTATTTATGAGAAAGGGAGAGGGGCAATTACATCAATAGAAGGAAAGCATTTTGATTGGTGCAGATAAGCTAACATATTGGTGTTAATTTTAAATAGTGTTTTTAATTTTCAGTCCAGAAGCCATCAGTTCTTTAGTCATAATGTCAGCTTTCTTCTTGTTTCTGCAAAAAGTTCTTCTTAAAACAATATTGCTTCATTGCCATCTTTTAACATTCCAAGGTTTGAGCCATTAGATATGCAAGGCAGGTCTAGCTCCACTTTAAAATAACTACATTTACATTATTTTTTACAAAGTCTTCTAGAATCATTGCACTAGCATGAAGTGGTAAATACTAATTAGTATTACAATTTAAAAAGCTTAAGATGAATGTAAATGTTTCCAGGATAACCAATAAAAAAGTAATAAAAGGCCAAGAAACCGTTGCACTAAAAATGGTAAAATGATATAATTAAAAATACTTAATCTAACAAGCAGACAGAAAGTCAGAGAGAAAACACAATATAAAAGATATATCACAAGAGGAGAGCAATAATAATATTATCGATTTAAACTCAAATACAGCAGTAACAGCACTGGAATTAAAAAGACTAATTAAAAGAGAATCATGATTAAAAGGAATTCTATTAAAAAGTGGGCAGCCTGCCTGGCATGTCTCAGTGGTTGAGCGTTGACCTATGAACTAGAAGGTCACAGTTTGATTCCTGGTCAGGGCATATGCCTGGTTTGCGGGCTCGATCCTCAGTAGAGGGCGTGCAAAAATTTTCTCATCATTGTTGCTTCTTTTTTTAAAAATTGTTTTATTTTTTTATTGATTTCAGAGAGGAAGGGAGAGGATGAGGGAGATAGATACATCATTGATGAGAGAATCATTGATCCGCTGTCTCCTGCACAACCCCTACTGGGGATCGAGCCTACAACCAGGCATGTGTCCTAACCAGGAATCCAACTGTGACCTCCTTCCTAGTTCATAGGTCTACACTCAACCACTGAGCCACACCAGCTGGGCCCAATGGTATTTTTTTTTTTAAAGAAATAGAACAAAAAATCACCACCTTTGTAAGAAATCACAGCCTGACTGTTGTGACTCAGTGGTTGAGCTTCTGCCTATGAACCAGGAGATCATGGTTCGATTCCTGGTCAGGGCACATGCCCAGGTTGTGGGCCTGATTCCCAGTGTGAGGTGTGCAGGAGGAAGCTGATCAATGATATTCTCTCATCATTGATGTTTCTATCTCTCTCTCCCTCTCCCTTCCTCTCTGAACTCCAATAAGAATATATTTTTAAAAAGAAAAAAATTCAAAAGACTTCAAAGAGTCAAAGCAATCCTGAGGAAATAAAGAACAAAACCAGAGGTATCACAGTCTCTAAGTTCAAATTATACTACAAAATAACAATAATCAGAACAGCATGGTATTGGCAGAAAAACAAACACACAGATCAATGGAATAAAAATAAGAGCCCAAAAATAAACCCATATGTATATGGGCAAATGCTTTTTGAAAAGGGAGCCAAAATGTACTATAAAGAAAAAAAAAGGCCTCTTCAACAAATGGTGCGGGGAAAATTGGAAAGCCACATGTAAAAATGAAAGTAAATTACTGTTAGTTCGCATATATACAAAAAGAGATAAAAATAGATAAAAAACCAAAGACCTAAATGTAAGACCAGAAACAATAAATTATATAGAAAAAAACATAGTTACTACACTTAGAGTGGATTTTATGCATTTGACCCCAAAGGTAAGGGAAGTAAAGGCAAAATTATCTGAATGGGACTACATCAAACTAAAAAGCTTCTGTACAACAAAAGAAACTGGCAGTAAAACAAAAGGAAACGAACCGAATGGGAGAATATATTTGCAAAAAACTCCAACAAAGGGTTAAAATCCAAAATATATAAAGAACTCATTTGAAAGCAACAAATAAACAAACAAGAAAAACAAGCAAAGAAAAACTCATAAATACAGACAATAGTATGGTGGTCACCAGGGGGAAAGGGGGAAAGGTTAGTAAAGGGTAAAGGGATTGAAATATCTGGTGATGGAAGAAGATTTAATTTTGAGTGGTGAACACACAATGCAATATATAGATAATGCATTATAGCATTGTACACTTGAAACGTATATAATTTTACTAACCAATGTAAATTAAAACAAATTTAATTTAAATAAACAACAACTGGCAATGATAATAATAATACCATTACAGAAGAAACTATCAAAGTCAAGAGTTAATTTTTAAAAATTTTATAAAATTATTAAATGCCACCCTGGCCAGTGTAGCTCAATTGATTGGAGAATGATCCTGTGCACCAAAGGGTCATGGGTTCGATTCCCAGTCAGGGCACAAATCTGGGTTGCAGGTTCAATCCCATTTGGGGCACATACAGGAGGCAACCAATCAATGTCTCTGTCTCACATGGATGTTTCTCTCTCTCTCTCTTTCTCTTTCTCTCTCCCTCTCCTTCTCTCTCTCTCTCTCTCTCTCTCTCTCTCTCTCTCTTTCTCTCTCTCTCCCTCCAACAAAATTTCTTTTGAAAATATTGTTAAGTGCCTTTCAAAAATTAGAAGAGAAAGAACAAAAGAGAGAGAACAAATTTCCAAATATTATAAAAGGGACATAACTATGAACCCTACAGACATTAGCATTATAATAAGAAAATATGCACAGAGCCAACAAACATGGACGTTTGAAAAACTTGGACAAATTCTTGAAAAAACAACACAATTTACCAAAGATGACACAATAAGATATACATAATTTGAATAAAGGTATATTTATTTATTTGTTAATTAGCTGCGAAAGTTACCCCATCTCAGAAAGAATTGCCAACACATAACTGAATTTTTCATAGTTAGAGATGACATGAAAGTATACATAAAAAATCCAAGAAGATCTACAGATAAAATATTAAACTTAAGAAGTTAATTTAACATGTGGATACTGGGAGCAAAGTCTAAATATTTTAGATATTAGCAAAAAAAATC
>NW_005871238.1:691910-762026 GCF_000147115.1 Myotis lucifugus | reverse complement strand
CTGGATCATGAAGTTGGGGCTTCCCGTTCTCAGCGGTACCATTCATAAAAAAATGGCCAATTTTTCTCCACTGGGGAAAAAACAGGCAGGAAGATCTAATTAGCTCCCCTTTCACTTTTAAAAGTAGAGACACAGGCCTGGCCAGTTTTGCTCAGTGATTAGAGTGTCGGCCTGAGGACTAAAGGGTCGCAGGTCCCACTCCTGGTGAAACATACCTCCGTTGCAGGTTCAATCCCTGGTCTGGCTTGGGGCATGTGCAGGAGGCAACCAGTAGATGTATCTCTCTCACATCCATGTTTCTCTCTCTCCCCGCCCCCACTCCCTCCCTTTCACTCTCTCTCTCTCTCTCTCTCTCTCTCTCTCTCTCTCTCTCTCTGTCTCTGTCTCTCTCTAAAGATCAATGGGAAAAAGTATCCTCAGGTGAAGATTAAAAAAAAAAGTAAACACACAGAGGACTAAGGGAGTCTAAAAAAGAAGATAACACTCATCTTCCCCACTTTATGGGCAAGTCATTGAACTTCTGAGTCTCCTTATTGATGAAATGAGAATCTTACATGAGGCTTAGGATTAGATCATGTGTGTAAATCATCTGGCATCTAGCTGATATCTGGTATCTTTTAGTTGACTCTTAATCCAATTTCTCTTAGTAACACACCCCTCTTCCAACCTGCCCATTCCCGTCTCCAGGCTAATTCAAACTCATCCATTAATTCTGATGCCCTTTACTCCGGAAACACCTCTCGCCTTCACCCCTTACCACACCATCTGAGCTAAGTGACGGTTCCGTTTTTCCTGTAGAACCTTGTGCATGCCTTCGTTCTAGCTCTCACCACAATGCGGTCTACCTGGTGGTCTCCCCAAATGGTGTGAGTTCCTGGAAAAAAAAGGGACCGTTGATTTCATCTCTGTATTCCCAGTGCCAAGCACAGGGTAGGATACCTCACAGGGAAATGTTTTTGAATTAAAGTCCTATTTTTAAAATATGTCAACTGTTAACAAACTGTTTCTGTTTTTTAATATTTTATTTCTTCAGAGCATTTTGGGTTCATAGCAAAACTGAGAGGAAGGTGCAGAGATGTCCTATATAATCCCTGCTGCCTCCCCCATTCTCCGCATTCCCACCACAGTAGTCCATTTCTCACCATCAACACCTACAGTGACACATCATCATTACCCGCAGTTTACCTTAGGGCTCACTCTTGGTGTTGGGCATTCCATGCATTTGGACAAATGTATATTGACATGTATCTATCACATTATCATAACAGGGTGTTTTCACGGCCCTAAAAATCCTCTGTGCTCCATCTGTTCATTCCTCCACACACCCCAGCCCCTGGCAACCACTGATCTCCTACTATCTCCATGATTTTGTCTTTTCCAGAACATCACATATTTGGGTCTAACAGTATGTAGCCTTTTGGTACCAATTCAATGCATACTTAACCCTTTGCGGTCCAATTTTATTTTTGGAATTCAAACAGTCTGGTCCGAATTGGAAGTCCTTCCTCTCTTGGTTGCAGTAGTTCCCTGGCGGAAATTGCCAATTAGCTCAATCACCAACTCAGCTCGACGTTGGACCTGCGACTAGTGCCTGGTCTGTCAAGTCAGCCTCGATGTTGGAGCACAAAAGGTTAATGAGCACTGAGCAGATCTGAAGTTCTGTTTCCCACTGAGCAGGCTCTGAGGTGAAGTACTTCCTCTTCCCACCCCTGAAGGATGGCTCCCCTCCATCTCACCCCAGATTTCTCATGCTAGCTCCTCACGGTCCCTCACCACTTCTTTAAACTCTCCACCACACAGCTCTCACTATGACTAGAAAAGCCTCTTCTTTCACAGGCAGGCCTTGCTTAGTCTTGACTCTGAACTTTTTCACTGGACGCATCTCTCCCCATTAGAAATGGAGCTCCTTAAAGGCAGATGGGTTTTGTGTGTGTGTTTTTCCTTCCATTTTGTTCATGGCTACATCTCCCAGCACTGACAACTGTGTCTGGCATTACTAATGAAATAACAGTTGAATGCAATTACTACTTGGTATTTAAAAACAAGTGTACTTATTTAGCAAAAAGAATATTTCCAGAAAGTTTAGAAAAAAGATTTAATGAATAGCAAATGTTAGTTTCACATTGACTCATACTGCTATTTTAAGATGTTTCAACTTGCCTTTCAGATCGACCTTGAATTGCCAAGTTTCATTTTCTCTTTAGGTTATGCTGCCTAATAGTCTACCAAGTTGCTAATGATCTGGTAACAAACACACACATTCAGAGAAATAAAATTCATATATAGGATGTGCAAGAGGCAGTCAATCAATGTTTCTGCTCCTTCTCCCTCTCCTTTATTTCTAAAAATCCATTTAAAATGTCTTTTAAAAAATCTTGTTTAAAAATTTCATATAAAAGAACCTAGTGGTTCATTCACTATAGGAAAAGCGGAGAATTATCACCTAATATTATTGTTTGGTAACTGCCTGATTTTTTAAGCTTTCTGATGTCAGGTTAAACCTATGAGAAGTTAAAATGATCATAATAAAAGTAGTCAACACTCCTAGCCAAAGCACAGACCCACCAAAATGCCTTTATGGGTAAAATAGGCAAACAAATTAACTTTTTAAAATGGTTACAAAGCTATATATGAATATAAAAACCCATATTTGTATCATATACACAAACTGTAAAAATAGAGACCCATATTCCATATGTCCCTTCCAGATCCACACCCTTTGTGACATCTAACTGTTCACTTGTATTTTTGTGGGTTTCTTTACATTTGTGGTTGAAATTATTGAAAGGGAAATCTCTACAATGTTAACATGTTTTCTCTAAGTAAGAGTGGGTTTCCTATGGATTTTGCTCACCCAAGAACCAAATGAAACAAGCCTAACTATTGGTTGATACACTTTAAGCATCTTTAGGAGATCAGTATGGAAAGGCCTCCCAGTGGAAAGAGAAAGAGAAGGTCCAAAAATGTTGAAGATGGAAATAGAAATTCAATATACAGAGAGGGTTGGGGAGGATTTTCTGGATAGGTGTGCCTGCACCAAGTGGTGGATGAAGTCATAGATCACAGAACACCATATCCCTTCCTCTATAAGCACCAGACATTTCACCAGACCCCCACCCCCCAAAACCATGGGGTGTTTGAGTAAAGGCAGCAAAGACACCTAAGGACTAAGATGGTTGCCTACTGCCCTAGCTGGTTTGGTTCAGCTGATAGAGCATCGGCCTGTGGACTGAACGGTCTGAGTTCAATTCCGGTTAAGGGCACATGCCTGGGTTGCTGGCTTGATCCCCAGAGTGGGGCGTGCAGGAGGCAGCCCATCCATGATTCCCTCTCATCATTGATGTTTCTATCTCTCTCTCCCTCTCCCTTCCTTTCTGAAATCAATAAAAATGTATTTTAAAAGGAAAAAAAAACCGATGGTTTCCCACTCTGTCACAAGGGTGGCTGCCTTGCCTTGGTGTCTCCCCATGTGGTAAAGGTGCTGTGGTTTGAGTACATCACCACTGGGTCTGAATGATCAGAGTCACAGCACAGTAAGGAAGGGAGGACAGGGGACAACAGTGTAAGGTGTCCTCACTCAGCAGGTACCTCCCTCATATCCATCTTCACATCTTGCATCCCAACAGCCCTTCCCTATTAATGAACAATTCAGGGGATGTACCAAAAATGCCAATAATTTGTTTCTAAGTCTTTAAAATGGGAAGGGGACCAGTCATGACCACTTTCCTAAGAAGCAATTTTACACATTCCAAAAATGCTCCCTACTTACAGGGAAGTGGACCTTCTAGGGGTCCTATGACCTCGCCTTCACCTTCCCTCATTCCTGTTCTCTTGGAACTCCGCTAATAGACTAAAATACCCAGTAGTTATTTTGATCCAGAAAGAAAGAGAGGGGCCTAAATTTATGGTAGCCTGACCTTCCACATCTCTCTGAACACACACACACACACACACACACACACACACGCACGCACACACACCTTCCTCTGCCAAAGTTTGCTCATGACAACCCTAATAATTTTACAACTTATCACATGTCTTTGCACATATTTATGTTTAAAATGCACATGCCATGCAGGGAAAACTTTCAGCGGGCCTATGAAAATCCTTAGGTCTAAAAGAAGAAAGGATATAATGAACCCATTTGCAACAAGAAAAACTGAGGCTAGACTTTGTAAGAGCTCTTTAAGATAAAACTAACTCAAGAAGAACCATTTTCACTTTTGAGCAAAATTGTTCTTCCCTTTCTTGCTGTCCCTTTGACTAAACAGTTCCTTTTTTCACCAACCTTTTCCTCAAATAGGGTTTGTGAGACAATGGGTTTCCCTTTGACTAAACAGTTCCTTTTTCACCAACGTTTTCCTCAAATAGGGTTTGTGAGTCAAAATACAGGGGACACCTGGATCTTCCCAAGGAATTCCCAAGATTAGGGAGGTAGCAAGTTACAAAAAGAGCTCGGGGGCACATCAGCATTTAGCCAACATAATCCTTTCATTTTGTAAATAAAATAGAAGAGGACTGTTTAGTGATAAAGAATCTAAATCCCTGTTTTAGAACCCCAGAGAAGATTTTTAGACAGGAGTATAATAAGGGTAAAGAGAGAATGGCCACCAAGGTACATGCCCTTGACCGGAATCGAACCTGGGACCCTTGAGTCCGCAGGCCGACGCTCTATCCACTGAGCCAAACTGGTTCGGCTGGTTAACTTTTTATTCCACTTTACCGCAACAACAGAAATTAAGCAATGAGAAAGCAAAGAAACTCGCCTGCCTCCTGTATTAAAACCTTGCACGGTAGTGTCATGAGATGCTGGGAAGTGATCTGACTTCCAAACATTAAATATAATAAAATGAAAACACAGCTCCCAAAATAGATAAAGCCTCTTTTCAAACTTCTATCTTCACAGAAATATAACTTAATGTTTGATCATCTTTACAAAACTTACTTGCATTTCAATGCCAGCAACAGGCAAGAAAATACTCTGCCAAGTAAATTCAGTAGCCTTAAGTGACACACTAGATCAGATGGATTTAACTGATATATTCAGAGCATTTCATCTCAAAGCAGCAGAATATACATTCTTTCCAAGGGTACATAGAATATGTTCTAAAATAGACCAATGTTAGGTAACAAAAATGTCTCAATAAATTTAAGAAAATTGAAATCATATGAAGCATCTTTTCTGACCATAATGGTATGAACCAAATATCAATCACAAGGAAACATTTGAAAACACACACAGAGATGGAGGCTATGTAACATGTTACTAAACAATGAATGGGTTGACAATGAGATCAAGGAAAGCCTTTCCTGTAAGATCAGGAACAAGACAGGGAAGCTTACTCTCACCACTGTTATTCAACATAGTGCTGAAGTCCAGAGCAATCAGGCAAGAGGAAGGAATAAAAAGCGTCCACACTGGGAATAAAGAGGTAAAACTGTCACTTTTTGCAGATGACATAATTCTGTATATAGAAAGCCCTAAAGCAGAGGTTCTCAACCTGTGGGTTGCGACCCCTTTGGCGGTCGAATGACCCTTTCGCAGGGGTCGCCTAAGACCATCCTGCATATCAGATATTTACATTATGATTCATAACAGTAGCAACATTACAGTTATGAAGTAGCAACGAAAATAATTTTATGGTTGGGTCACAACATGAGGAACTGTATTTAAAGGGCCAGAAGGTTGAGAACCACTGCCCTAAAGGCTCCACCAAAGGACTATTAGAAACAATAAGCAAATACAATACAGTTGCAGAAAACAAAAATCAGTATACAAAAATCTATTGCATTCCTATATACTAACAAAATATCAAAAAATGAAATGGAGAACACAACTCCATTTGCAATTGTAACAAAAAAGATAAAATACCTAGAAATAAATTCAACAAAAAAAGTGAAAGAACTATGCACTGAAAACTATAAGACCTTGTTGAAAAAACACTGAAGAGGACACAAAGAAATCAGAATATATTCCATGTCATGAATTGAAACAATCAACATAGTTAAAATGGCCATATTACCTGAAGTAGCAATTTTCAATCTTTTTAATCTCATGGCACAGATAAACTAATGGCTAAAATTGTGTGGCACACCAAAAAATATATTTTACCAATCTTACAAAAAAAGGTATAATTTTTACTCATTCCCACCAGACATTTATTGTTGTGTTGGCTATTGTCATTATTTTATTTGATAATCTAAGGAAAAAGAGGCTAATGCTCCTGACTAGTCAAGGATTTCATGTTTTAAAAATTCTTGCAACACACTGATTGAAAATCGCTGACATAGAGCAATATACAAATTTAATGCAATCCCCATAAAATTCCCATTGGCACTGTTCAAAGAAACAGAACAAAAAAATAACCCAATTTCATGAAACCGCAAAAGATCCCAAGTAAACAAAGCAATTCCACAAATAAGAACAAAGCTGGAGGCATCACACTCCCTGACTTCAACTTATACTACAAAGCTACAATAATCAGAACAGTATGGTATTGGTGGTAAAACAGGCATACAGACTAATGGAATAGAACCAGGAGCCCAGAAATAAACCCACATGTACATAGGCAAATAATTTTTGACAAAGGAGCCAAAAAACGTACAATGGAGAAAGGAAAGCCTTTTCAATAATTGGTGTTGGAAAATTTGGAAAACTACTGTAAAAGAATAAAACTAGACTACTATTCGACACCATAAACAAAAATTAACTCAAAATGGAATAAAGACTTATATATAAGACCTGAAACAATAAAATGCATAGAAGAAAACATAAGTACTAAACTTACAAACTTTGGTTTCTGACAGGCTTTTGTGAACTTGATCCCAAAGGCAAGAAATGTAAAAGCAAAAATAAATTAATAGGAGTACATCACACTAAAATGTTTCTGTGCATTAAAAAATATCAAGAGTCTTGTGTAACAGGCTGGCACAGCCATGGCATACTTAGCCCCAGGGCACCTTATGTGCTGCACCAGCTCAGCCAGCTTCAGTGAGCCTGAGTCGGGGTGGTGAAGGATTAAGAAAAGACAGACAAGAGAAGAAAGCTGGGTCTCGGTGGGCCGCTGCCCTCTTGGATGGAGAGAGACAGCACCACGGACTACAAGCCGTGTCTTATTTTATAGCCAGGTTCCATGAGGCAAAATAAGGGCGTGGTCAAGATGGTTACAACATTCTCATGGGTTTTGATTCTACTCAACTACATGCACCTGAACTCTATCAAGCCCACATCACTCAGGCACGTGGGGCCACGTGTTCAGATCATAGGTTCAAGCTTACAACTCTAGCTATTGGCTATGATTGTGTTGGGAGGGCTCTGCCCTCCAAGCTGGGACTTGCACGTAGCCACGAGAACTGTGCCCTCTCATTAGTCCGAGGCTTGAACCTGTCCAAACACTGTAGCCTCTCTCCACAGTCTTATACTGACTTGTTTGGTGTGCGCAACAGGAAATATTTTGCTTTTGGAGAACAAGAAAAATAGGTTTATTGTCATTGTGCTTATTAATTTGTATAGTTATTCATTGTCTGGTAAGTTAATGTTCAAGAAAAAATATAAGTTTTTATTAAAATGTTCTATTTTTTAAAAATCAACAAAACAAAATGACAACAAACTGAATGGAAGAAGATATTTGCAAACAATACCTCCTATAAGGGCTTAATATTCAAAATATATAAAGAACTCATACAAGTCAAAAACAATTTAAAAAAATCCAATTTTTAAAATGGGCAGAGGACCTGAACAGACTTATCCCAAGAATACATACAAATGGCCATGATATATAAAAAGTTGTTTAGTACAACAATGCAAAAAAACAAAAAACATATATACATAACACATAGACACAGAGAAGAGTGTGGTGATAGCAAGAGGGAAAGGGGGTGAGGGGTGGGTTTGGATGGGCAAAGGTGGGGGGGCAATGGGGACAGAAAGAGACTTTGCTTGGGGCTATGGGTGCACCATGCAGTGTGCAGATATTTCATTGAGTGGTACACTTGAAACCTATATGGTTTTGTGAACCAGTGTCAACTCAATAAATTCAATTTAAAAATAAATTAATTAATTAACATTAAAGACAAAGAAACACACAATAGACATGCAATGAAGCTAAAGTTAGATTCTGTTGCCTGTGGAGAAAGTAAGCTGAGAAGATGTGAGGCAGGAAAGAAAATGTGACTGATACAAGCAGCTTCTTATGAACAAACAAATAAAAAATATAATATATACACAAAATAAGTCAATTATTTTTTCATAGGAAATCTTCAGTAGGCCAGTCTGTTCAGTAACTGTTGAACTCCTAGTGATTCCTAGTCAATATAGACATTCACAAGCATCAAAGTTACATCTTTTTATTGGAGTTTGGAGAGAAATTTCTCTGAAATTCTATGTTGCTCACCTTCACTCTATTCTGAATTAAAAACCCAATGCCTGGTGTGCAGCTATTCACCTGAAGCCACAGCTGTGTATCTGTTGGGACCGTTACCTGAACCCACCACTTTAAGAAGATAAGGTAAACTGAATATTGCACCTTGCAAGTATACTATATTGATGTGTGAAGCTTGACTCTGGGATATTTACCCTATATTTTTCCCCATACTTACAGTCAGCCTCACATAAAATCTCTATATCGCATTTGTAATCTAAAATCATAATTTCTCCAGTTTTTGTTAATTCCTCTACTGTAATCTTCAAGTTAAAATATGTATAAGAAAGTATACCAAGTAAATTCCATTAAATCAATTTATTTTCATTATTCTAAAATCACAGTTACATAATTTCTATTTATCCAAATTGATATATATTTTATTAGAAGTACTAGAGGCCCAGTGCATGAAATTTGTGCACTCAGAGGGGTGTGGTGTTCCTCAGCCCAGCCTGCACCCTCTCACAGTCCAGGAGCCCTTGGGGATGTCTGACTGACAGCTTAGTGCTCAGGGCTTCTGGCTGAGCAGTGTTCTCCCTATGGGAGCTCACTGACCACCAGGGGGCAGCTCCTACATTGAGCATCTGGCCCCTGATGGTCAGTGCACATCATAGTGACTGATCATTCCACCACTCGGTCAATTTGCATATTAGCCTTTCATTATATAGGATATTCAGACAGATCAATTCTTTTTTATATAAAAATTATACACAGTAAAAACTAATTGGCAAATCAAATGTTGAATTTTACCTGTAAAGGTTTTGCTTTTGAAAGTTACCTTGTGTAGCCATTAGTTTTACAAAAAGGTAATTTTTCCTCATTAACTTGTATAGATATAAATACTACTATATGCACTTGTATCTACTAAATATTTTATTTTGGTTTGGTTTTGCTGCTCTTCATATTTATTTTAAAATTTAGATAAAGCAAAAACAGTTTAGCTCACTGTCCTTTATTTTGGATTAGTTTACTTGGGATTTCTCTTGTTTCTTGAGATAGGCCTATAATGATAAGTCTTCCCTCTTATTAATACTTTAGTTGCATCAAAGAAGTTTTTTTTAATATGTTACTAATGATTTCAGAGAGGAAGGGAAAGGGAGAGAAATCAATGATATGAAAGAATCATCATTCAGCTGCCTCCTGCATACGCCCTACTAGGGATCAAGCCTGCAACTGGGCATGTGTCCTGACCAGGAATTGAACTGACCTCCTGGTTCATGAGTCAACACTCAATCACTGAACCACAACTGCTGGACACATCACAGTTTTGATATGTTGTATTGTCATTCTCATTTGTCTCTATATAGCTTTTGATCCCACCTTTTATTTATTCTTTGCCCCAGCCATTGTTTAGTGGTATGTTGTTTAGTCTCCACATATTTCTGAGTTTCTTTACTTTCTTTTTGCAGTTGATTTCTAACTTCAAGGCATTGTTGGCAGAGAATATGTTTGATATGAATTTCATCCTTCTTGAATTTGTCAAGGTTAGTTTTGTGACCCCCACATATGGTTTATCCTTCAGAATGTTACATGTGCACTGGAGAAAAAAATGTATAATCTGATGTTTTGGGATGAAAGGTTCTATAAATGTCGATTATGTCCATTTGGTCTAGTGTGTCACTTAAGGCCAATATTTGTTTATTGCATTTTTGTTTAGATAGTATATCTAGCACTGTGGATGGAATATTTATGTCCCCAACTATGATTGTGTTTTGGTATGTTTCTCCCATTAGTTCTGTGAGTAGTTGTTTTATATATTACTAGAGGCCTGATGCACAAAATTCATGCAAGGGGCTCAGCCCTCGCAGCCACAGCTTCATCTGGAAGGTCATCTGGAAGGATGTCCAGAAGATTGTTCGGCTGTCCGGTCTAATTAGCATATCACACTTTTATTATTATAGATGGTGCTCCCTGATTGAGTGCATATATAGTAAGAAGTGCTATGTCTTGGTGTACTGGCCCCTTTATCATTATAAAATGTCCATCTTTGTCTCTTGATTATCTTGAAATCTCTTCTGGTGGGTATCAGTATGGCTACACATGCTTCACCCTCTTTTCTGTGGATATTATTTGCTTGGAGGAACATTTTCCACCCTTTTATTTTGACTCTACCTTTGTCTTTGCATTTTGAATCTTCCTTTGTCTTTGCTGTCTCTTGAAGGCAGCATATGGTTGGGTTTTGTTTTTTGATCTAATCTGCTACCTTGTGACATTTTATTAGTGAATTCAGTTCATTTATATTTAGGGTTATTATTGATTTCTGAGGATTTACTATGTCTACTTTATCCATATTTTCTGGTATCTCTGTGCCTCCATTGGTTCTTTTTTGTTTCTGTCTGTTCTTTTTATTTGATGGCATTCCATATTTCTTTCCTCTTTTTTAAATCTATGTTTCAGTTTTGGCGTTTTTCTGTGTGGTTACCATTAGGTTTATGAAAAATAACTTGCATATATCCAGTAGTTTTGTGGGGTTTTTTAGTACATCTGATCTCTGTCCTTATTTGCCAATTCAGACCTTCACCCTCTCCCATTTTTATGTTTTTGTTGTCACAAATTATCCCTGTTTTTTATGTAAGTTTTTTGGTGATTTTACTCATAGTGTTGTGACCTTTTGCTCTTTGTTTTAGGTAAAATAACCCCCTTGAGTATTTCCTGCATAGGAAGTTTTCTGGTGATAAATTCCTTCAGCTTCTGTATATCTCTGAAGGTCTTTATTTCCCCTTCATATTATCAGGATAACTGATGGATATATTATTCTAGGCTGGTAATTTCTCTCTGTCAGTTGTTTGAATATTTGGTTCTACTCTCTTCTGGATTATAGAGTTTCTGCTGAGAAGTTGGATGATAATTGATGAGCTTTCCTTTGTAGGTCATTCTTTCTTTTCCCTGAAAACTTTTAGAATTTTTTCTTTGTCATTAATTTTTTATGGTTTTAATACAACATGTCTTAGAGAGGGCCTATTTGGATTAAGGTAACTAGTGTTCTGTTTGCTTCTTGAATTTGAGGATCTAGTTCTTTCCATCGGTTTGGGAAGTTCTCATCCACCATTTGTTTGAATAGGCTCTCCATTCCTTTCTTTTCTCATCTATTGGTATTCCCATTATTCTTTTATTGCTTTTTCTGATGGAGTCAGATAGTTCTTATAGAGCACTTTCATGTTTTTTATGCTTAGGTCTCTCTCTTCTTCCCTGTGTTATTTCTAGACTAGAGGCCTGATGCACAAAATTTATGCATGGGCCTTGGCCCTGGCCTCTGACGCCTGCTGTGGCTGTGTCTAGAAGGGACGTCCGGAAGGATATCTGGTCTAATTAGCACATTATGCTTTTATTATTATAGGTTCCTATCTTTGATATTACTAATTCTTTCCTCCACCTGGTCGCTTCTATTGCTTATGCTCAGTAACTTATTGCTGATCTCCTTGAGTGATTCACCCCAAGAATTTCTCTTTGGTTCTTTTTTAAAGTTTGAATCTCTTTGGTAAAGTGATTTGTACTCTGAGTGAATCAAGTTCTCTCATCTCATTGAGTATTTTCAGAACTGCAGTCTTGAATTCTGTCATTTATATCACATATTTCCATGTGTTCCAGTTGGCTTTCTGGAGATTTTTCATTCTCTTTCTGAACTGCCTCACTAACTTGCTATTTGGCGGGCTGGGCTCCCTCCCTGTCTGGGCAGCTATGTATTGACACTTCTTTAGCAGGTTTCTATGAAGAGATATTTCTCTTATTTTCCAGTAGGTGGCACTGAATCACAAGTTTTTTAGTTCTGTGAAATTCCCAAGCTGACCTCTGCAGCTGCCTTCAGTATGGCTGCAAAGTTGGGGGGTGAAGTTTGTTTGTTTTTGTTTTTTTTAATTAAAAAACAAGCTTTAATCAACTTCATAAAAATTGTACTTATAATTGAACTTGGATAGGTCCCCTTGCCCAGCAAGTTCCAGGTGATAGTTTCACATTTCCAGGCTTAAAGTGGTCTCCATAGGCCAAAAGGTGTCTGAGTGACAGTACAGATGCTTGAGGGGCAGGAGGTAGGTGCACAGGTGGATCACGTCATCTTTTTAAAGGGTGGCCTGTAGCTCAGCTTCAGGTATACCTTAAACACTGTTAAGCATGTGCCCCAAGAAAATAAGCCTAGAGGAAAAAGACCCTCACACTTGAGAGCCCTGCACCCCTCCTCAATCGCTGCCACCTTGGAACAGGTCCAGGCTGAGGCAACAAGCCCACTTGAGTTTGCCCTGAAGGGCTGCCTCGTTCAAATCACATGGATAGTCACAGCTTCTGAATTCAGCAGAACTTGGAGGAAGCAGAAGTGTCCTAGCCTCAGTTTTAAGGACCCACCAGTCCATGGGGTCACCAAGAACTGGTGTTTAATGAGGCCCAAGGGGAAGGACCGTCTTTCATACAGAACTGCTTGCATAAGCTCTTCCCCACAACTTCCTCCTCTCCAGAGACAAGTGTTCAGGAAGTCCCAGACCGATGTTGATGCCTAGACACACATGATGCTGATTTGAGGGACAGAACTGGAGCACATGTTCCCTTTTTAAAAGAGACTACAGCAAAATGGTAGGGAAACTGACAGATGTTGCCCCTCAGACTGATACACGCCAGTGTGCTTGCCTACCAGCTCCAGCCAGAGTTGCACTAACACTGGCATTGAACAGTTAAATGCACAATCCCAAGGATGGCCCAGAGTGGTCCCCGAAATGGGGCCCTTTGGGCTGTTCTGAGCTGTCTCCAGCTGCTGTCACTGTCCACTGAGAAAGGCCAAGTGCCCTTTGGTGCACCTGTTGGCCTAGTGTCCTTGTGACCACACTTGTGACCACACTTGTCACAGGTCACCTGCTCCAATGGGCGGGGTCCCCGGTTGCCTGCACTGCTGTTTTGACTCTGCATGACCCCGCTGGCCTGCGGGGCTCTCTGCTGATTGGCAGAAGAGTTCTGGCTCGTTGACTGGAGCAAGGAGGACGACCTTTGTAATGGAGGATTGTTACTTTGCTTTGAAGGAGGCTGCGTCTGCTGGGGCAGTGGAGGCTGCTCGGTGGTTCCCATTGGCAGTTCCAATCGCGGGTACATGAATTTACACGAGGGCCCCTCCCGGCAGAATCCCACGAGGTAATTCACACAGATGACTCTCCGCGTGTGCCGGTGCCTACACAGGGGACCGAACTTTGAGCAGAAGTAGCACTCGGGCAGCTTGGTCATGTCCTACTCATGGAGGAACTCGCACTGGTCCTCCTTCTTGCACAGCCCCCGCAGCCAGTGTTTGCACACCACTGTCTTCTCACCACTAATGTGGCGAAACGGGCACATGCCCCCTTTGCCACGGGCAGCTTTCAAAAAGAATTCACAGACAGCAGCCAGGGCCTTGTCCATGCCGGGGAAGGGCAGCGGCTGCGCCCCGAGCTGCTGCTACACCGCGATCTCCAAGTCGAACTTGATGTGGTCCACACTGGCGATGATTTCCTGCATGGCCGCGGAGGAGGCCCTTATTTTCCAGTAGGTGGCACTGAATCACAAGTTTTTTAGTTCTGTGAAATTCCCAAGCTGACCTCTGCAGCTGCCTTCAGTATGGCTGCAAAGTTGGGGGGTGGAGTTTGTTTTTCCCTCTCGGTATTGGCAACCCCGGACCTCCACAGGGCCACCCCCAATGCGTCCCACTCAGGGATCAGTCACAGAGATATGTAACAATCCTGCATAGCAGTTCTCAGCTTTGCAGATAATGTGCCCCACATCCCAGCACCAAGCGCAAGGGGAGACAATTTGGGGGAGTCTAAGTGACAGCAGGGCTCTGTGGCTCCATTTCTTAGTTTGGAACACCAACTGCCTGGTGACAAATTCCTTCCGACAACCTCAGAAGAACCTCTGTGCTCCGTCCTTGCCCAAGCCTCTCAGCATCTACAGTTTGCACCACTCAGTCCATAAGGAGTGCCCTCGGGAGATTCTCTGCACCTCACAGCCAAGGGAGCACCAGCTACAGCCAGCTCCTCCCCTCTCTGGGCCAAGCTGCGGAGCTGCATCCATGGCCCTCTTCGCTCTCCTCCCTTCTTGCCTCCCCTGATTGCTCCCATTTGCCCACCTTTGGATGCTTCAATGCATGGATCTCTCAGACGTGCCTGTGTTGTGAGCAGGGAGTCCTTTGTTGAGTGATAGCTGATCAACTTGTTGAAATTTCATGGGGAGAAACAAAGGGGATCTCTCACACCACCATTCCTCTGACATCCTGGTGTGTCATTTAAAGTTGCTATTTCCTTATTGATTGTTTTTGGTCTGGAAGATCGATCCATTATGTTAAGATGGCTGCTTCAGCTGGTCTGGCTCAGTGGATAGAGCGTCGGCCTGCAGACTGAAGAGTCCCAGGTTCCATAATGGTCAAAGACATTTGCCTGGGTTGCAGGTTCAATCCCTAGTAGGGGGTGTGCAGGAGGAAGCCGATCAGTGATTCTCTCTCATCATTGATGTTTCTATCTCTCTCTCCCTCTCCCTTCCTCTCTGAAGTCAATATAGATAGAGAGAGAGAGAGAGAGAGAGAGAGAGAGAGAGAGATAATTTTTTTAAAAGGGCTATGAAAAGGTCCTTGCCAGGTTTAGGCTGCAAAGTCAACCAAGTGTCCATGAGCTCTGGTTGTTAGATTTCTAACATATGAGTCGGGGGGTACAGAAACATTTAATCAGTAGGCAGGCTGAGGCAGGATGACCAAACACAGTGTGACCTGCCATGTAGTAGCTGGTGACTGCAGGAGAGCCCCTTCTTCCTACAGTGTTTCTCCGGGGCTCTCTACTGTAAAAGCTTAACATTGTGCTGACTTTAAAGGAGAAATAATGAGGAATTCCATCCATTATCACTGAGCACATAAAGATGAATTTAGAACTTATAGCAATAAATTTGAGGGCAATAAAGTAACTAACAGCACAGCACTCAATGAGAAACATGATGTTCATACATAGAATATTAACCTATTTTAAAATGAATTTCCTGAGATGATAGGAACTGACTATTGGAAAAAAGAAGACAAAATTTTCTGGATATACGTTTACTTTCCAAATAAATTAAAATTGCTTTAAAAATGAACCAGAATAACAGACATTCCAGAAAACTGGGATCTTAAGCCAGCCAAAGGAATGGCATTTCAATTTTTCAATTTTATTTTTTTATTATTTTGTTAGCTTTTTTTTTTTTTTGCTTTTTTTTTGGTTTCCCCTTTTTTTTTGTTTGTTTATGCTTTTTTTCTTTCTTCTTTCTTTGTTCTCTTTTGTTTTGTTTTTTTGTTTGTTCCTTTATTTCCTACTTCTGTTCACATAATTTTTTCAACCACCTGAGCAACAGACAGGTGAGCGGCACTCTCTTGTCCAGGGAGCATCAGCCCCATAAGCAGCCTGCCTCAAGCCTAAGAGCAGCAGCCTCATGTGGCCTGCGCCTGCCCAAGGAGCAGCAGCTGTGTGAGCAGCCCACTTCCCTTTCCGAAGAGCGGCAACAACACAAGCAGTCCAACCTGTCCAAGAAGCAGCTGCCACATGAGCAGTCTTCCTACACCTGAGGAGAGGCAGCCCTGCATAGCCTGTCCCCATCTGAGGAGCAGCAGCTGCGCACAGCCCGCACCCTGCACTAGTCCGAGGAGCAGCAGCTGCACAAGCATCTTGCCCTCGCCCAAGCAGCAGCAGCCGCACAAGCCACCTGCCCAATCCGAGGAACAGCAGCTGTGTGAGCAGCCTGCCCCCATGCGAGGAGCAGCAGTTCTGCAAGGGGCCAGCCCCATTCGAGGAGCAGTGGCAGCCCACCCTGGTCCGAGAAGCAGCAACCACACGAGCAGACCGCCCACATCCGAGGAGTGGCAGCTCTACGCAGCACGGACCAGTCCGAGGAGCATAGCCACAACAGCCTGCACCTGTCCGACGAGCAGCAGCCAGTCCTAGGAGCAGTAGCCCCACAAGCAGCCCACCACATCAGAGGAACAACAGCAGTGTGCAGCCAGCCCCCATTCAAGGATCAGCAGCCACATGAGCAGTCCACCCCAGTTCAAGGAGTAGCAGCTGCATGTGTAGCCCGCCCCATCCAAGGAACAGCAGCCTCGTGATCAGCACATCCTCTGTCTGAGGAACAGCAGCTGTGTCTGAAGTCTGCCCTCACCAACCAGAGGAGCCACCACAGCGGTGAACTGCACCCACCACAGGAGCTCCTGCCAACTGAGGAGCAGATGCTACAACAACCGACAGAGGAGCAACCACAGCCCGAGGAGCCACTGCCACCCAAGGAGCAGCACCTGAATGACTCAACATCTAGATATGTCAGTGAGAACAAACATGGGGAGACAAAGAAACCACCAAAGGAAAGAAAATGAGGACTTGCCAGAAAAGCAGCTAAGTAAAACCGAGGCATGCAGCATGACAGAAAAAGAATTCAGATTAAGGGTCCTAGAATGCATAAACCGGATGGAGGAAAAAATCAACAACGTATGCAAGAAGCAAGAAGAAACAGATGAAAAAATCAATAAATTATGTAAGAACCAAGAAGAAATAAAGAGTGATATAGCTGCAATAAAAAACACCTTTGAAAGTTTCAACAGTAGACTAGGAGACGCAGAGGACCGCATGAGCGAATTAGAAGACAGGGAAACAAAACACATCCAAACTGAACTGAAATTGGACTAAAAATAAAATGACAGGAGGAGAGCCTAAGGGAGCTATGGGACTACATGAAACGAAACAATATACGAATAATAGGGGTGCCAGAACAACAGAAAGAAGAACAAGACTTAGAAAACCTATTTGAAGAAATAATATCAGAAAACTTCCCTGAGGTGGGGAAGAAAAAAGTCACACAAGCACAGAGTCCCAAACAAGGTGAACCCAAAAAGACCCACACCAAGACACATCATAATTACCATGGCAAATGTTCAGGACAAAGAGAGAATCTTACAGGCTGCAAGAGAGAGACGGAAAGTTACATACAAGGGATCTCCCATTAGATTATCAAATGATTTCTCAACAGAAACACATCAGGCCAGAAAAGAATGGACGGAAATTTACAAAGTGATGCAAAGCAAAGGACTGAATCCAAGAATACTTTATCCAGCAAGGCTATCATTCAAAATTGAAGGGGAAATAAGAAGCTTCACAGACAAAAAAAAGGCTAAGGGAGTTTATCACCACCAAGCCAGCAATGCAAGAAATGCTAAAGGGACTGGTGTAAAAAGAAGAAATAAAAAGCTCAGAAAGAAAACAGCCACAAAAAATAGAAATGGCTACGAACAAGTACCTTTCAATAATAACTTTAAACGTAAATGGACTAAATGCTCCAATCAAAAGACATCGAGTGGCTGAATGGATAAAAAAACATGACCCGTACATTTGTTGTCTACAAGAGACCCGCCTCAGAAGAAGGGACTCACACAGACTGAAAGTGAAGGGATGGAAAATATCTTTCAAGTAAATAGAAATGAAAAAAAAGCTGGGGTAGCAATACTTATATCGGACAAAATAGACCTCAAAGTGAAGGCCATAATGAGATAAGAAAGGCCACTTCATAATACTAAAGGGATCAACACAACAAGAGGATATAACCCTGATAAACCTATATGCACCCAATGCAGGAGCACCCAAATACATAAAAAACTCCTGGAAGATATCAAGGGAGAGATCAACAACAATACAATCACAGTAGGGGACTTTAATACACCCCTGACATCACTGGATAAATCTCCAGACGAAAAAATTGGCAAAGAAAGAGCAATCCTAAATGACTCACTAGATCAGATGGACTTAATTGACATCTTCAGAACATTGCACCCCAAAGCCACGGAATAAACGTTCTTCTCAAGGGCTCATGGGACATATTCAAAAATAGACCACACATTGGGTTACAAACAAAGTCTCCGCAAATTCAAGAAGATTGAAATCATACCAAGCATCTACTCAGACCACCATGGCATAATATTAGAAATCAACTACAAGAAAAACAACCCAAAATACTCAAACACTTGGAAACTGAATAGCATGTTATTAAATATTGATTGGGTTACCAATGAGATCAAAGAAGAAATTAAAAACATCCTGGAAACTAATGACAATGAAAACACAATGATCCAAAACCTTTGGGACACAATGAAAGCAGTCCTGGGAGGGAAGTTTATAGCTCTACAGGCCTATCTCAAAAAACAAGAAAAAATGGTAGTAAATCATATAACTCTACATCTCAAAGAATTAGAAAGAGAGCAACAAGAAAACCCCAGAGTGAGGAGAGGGAAGGAGATAATGAAGATTAGAGCAGAAATAAATGACAGAGAGACCAAAAAAACAATACATAAAATCAATGAAACCAAGAGCTGGTTCTTTGAAAGGATAAACAAGATTGATGAACCTCTAGCCAGGCTCACCAAGAAGCAAAGAGAGAGGACCCAAATAAACAAAATCAGAAATGATAGGGGCGAAATAACAACAGACCCCACAGAAATACAAAGGATTGTTAAAAAATACTACGGACAACTCTACTCCAACAAACTAGACAACCTGGAGGAAATGGACATATTCCTGGAAAAGTACAACATTCCAAAACTCAATCAGGAAGAATCTAAAACTCTCAACAGGCCAATAAGTATGGAAGAAATTGACGCAGTCATCAAAAACCTTCCAGCAAACAAAAGCCCAGGACAAGACAGTTTCACAGGGGAGTTTTACCAAACATTCAAGGAAGAACTAAAACCTATCCTCCTCAGACTACTACAAAAATTTCAAGAGGAAGGAACACTTCCAAGCTCATGCTATGAAGCCAGCATCACCCTAATACCAAAACCAGGTAAAGACAACACAATGAAAGAGAATTACAGGCCAATATCCCTCATGAACATAGATGCCAAAATCCTCAACAAAATCCTAGCAAGTCGGGTCCAGCAGTACATCATGAAGAACATACACCATGACCAAGTAGGATTTATCCCAGGGATGCAAGGATGGTACAATATCCGCAAATCAATAAACGTGATACACCACATAAACAAATTGAAAGAAAAACCACATAGTCATATCAATTGATGCAGAAAAAGCAATTGACAAAATTCAACACCAATTTTTGATAAAAAAAAAAAAAACTCTCAGCAAGGTGGGAATAGAAGGATCATACCTCAACATAATAAAAGCCATATATGACAAACCCAGCCAACATCATACTCAATGGACAAAAACTCACACCATTTCCTCTAAGGACAGGAACAAGACAGGGATGCCCACTCTCACCATTCCTGTTCAGCATAGTACTGGAAGTATTAGCCATTGCAATTAGACAAGAAGAAGAAATAAAAGGTATCCAAATTGGAAAAGAAGAAGTAAAACTGTCCTTATTTGCAGATGACATGATATTATACATAAAAACCCTAAAGACTCCATCAAAAAACTATTAGACATAATAAATGAATTCGGCAATGTAGCAGGATGCAAAATTAATGCCAAGAAATCTATGGTATTTCTATACACCAATGGTGAACTTACAGAAAGAGAGACTAAATAACAATCCCATTTACCATCGCACCAAAAAAATTAAGCTACCTAGGAATAAGCTTAACTAAAGAGGTAAAAGACCTCTACTCAGAAAACTACAGGACGTTGAAAAAAGAGATAGAGGAAGACATAAACAGATGGAAGAACATACCATGTTCTTGGATTGGTAGAATCAACACCATTAAAATGTCCATACTACCCAAAGCAATCTATAAATTCAACGCAAATCCCATTAAAATACCAACGGCATATTTCACAGACCTAGAACGAACTCTCCAAAAATTCATCTGGAATAAAAAAAAAAAGACCCCGAATAGCTGCAGTGATCCTGAGAAAGAACAAACTAGGTGGGATCTCAATACCAGATATCAAGCTGTATTACAAGGCCACTGTTCTCAAAACTGCCTGGGACTGGCACAAGAACAGACATAGAGATCAATGGAATAGAATAGAGAGCCCAGAAATTGACCCGAAACAATATGCTCAATTAATATTTGACAAAGGAGGCAAGAACATACAATGGAGTCAAGATAGTCTCTTCAATAAATGGTGTTGGGAAAATTGGAAAGATACATGCAAAAAAAGTGAAACTAGACCGTCAACTTACACCGTACACAAAAATAAACTCAAAATGGATAAAGGACTTCAATGTACGACGGGAAACCATAAAAATACTAGAAGAATCCAAAGGCAACAAAATCTCAGATATATGCCGAAGCAATTTCTTCACCGATACAGCTCCTAGGGCATTGGAAACCAAAGAGAAAATAAACAAATGGGACTACATCAAAATAAAAAGCTTCTGCACAGAAAAAGAAACCATCAACAAAACAACAAGAAAGCCCATTGCATGGGAGAACATATTTGCCAATGTTATCACCGATAAGGGTTTAATCTCCAACATTTATAGGGAACTCATACAACTTAACAAAAGGAAGATAAACAATCCAATCAAAAAAGGGGCAAAGGACATAAATAGACACTTTTCAAAAGAGGACATTCAGAAAGCCAAGAGACATATGAAAACATGCTCAAAGTCACTAATCATCAGAGAGATGCAAATCAAAACAACAATGAGGTACCATCTCACACCTGTCAGAATGGCTATCATCAACAAATCCACAAAGGACAAGTGCTGGAGAGGATGTGGAGAAAAAGGAACACTCGTGCACTGCTGGTGGGAATGCAGGCTGGTGCAGCCACTATGGAAGACAGTATGGAGTTTCCTTAAAAAACTAAAAATGGAACTCCCATTTGACCCTGTGATCCCACTTCTAGGAATATATCCCAAGAAACCAGAAACACCAATCAGAAAGGATATATGCACCCCTATATTCATAGCAGCACAATTCACCATAGCTAAGATCTGGAAACAGCCTAAGTGCCCATCAGTAGATGAATGGATTAGAAAACTTTGGTACATCTACACGATGGAATACTATGCTGCTGTAAAAAAGAAGAAACATCGGAAAACCAAGATGGGATGGCGGTGTAGGGAGTGGACCTGTGCGTGCTTCCCTCTCACAGCATCATTGAAACTACCAACTATGAGGCAAACAACCACCACTCAGAACCATGGGGATGTTGGCCCAGTGGGAGATCTACAACTAGAAGAAAAGAAAAAACCGCAGTGAGACTGAGTGGGAGCTACGGAGGTGCCAAAAACAGAGGTACGCAGTCACACGCCAGGCAGGCTGCAAATGGATTCGCAGTTTTTTTTCAAACAGAAGCGGTTACGAACCCTCGAATCCTCTGGGCTTGCTCGGGGTGGGTCTCTGAAGCCCCAGATCCCACAGGGAGAGGCGGCCACGGCCTTGCAGCGGTCGGAAAGTGCGGGAAGCTCTGACACGCAGCTGCTCGCTGGCACTGGCGGACAGGAATTCCTGGTGTCCCCGGGAGGCGAGGGGCGGGGCGTGGAGATGCCGCCATTGCTATTTCCTCCGAGCTGGCGACTCCCTGAGACACCGCCCTACTCAATTTACATCCCCATCCAAGCTGTGCCAGAGGCACAAGAGGGAATGCCTGTGCTTTTACAAGCTCTCAAATCCACTGAGCTGGTTCGGGCGGGATCATGAGGCACCAGACCCTACGGGGAGAGGTGGCATGGCCCTGCAGCCGTCAGAAAGCGAGGGAGGCTCTGTCGCACGGCTGCTCGCTGGCACTGGGGGAGGTGAAGCCCCGGTGTCCCGGAGAGGAGAGGGGCCACAGAGATGCAGCCAGTGCTATTTGCTCCACCATGGCAACTCCCTGAGACCCAGCCCTAATTAATTTACATTCCCATCCAAGCTGTGCCAGGTGCACAAAAAGACCCACCTGCGCTTTTGCAGCCTAACCCAACAAATTACAGACTTCAACTGCTCGCACTCATGGGAGACACACTCAAGAAGCAGACCCAGGAGAACCAAGATGGCGGCATAAGGAAGAGACCTGTGCGTGCTGCCTCACACAACAACATCGAAACTACCAACTATAGGACAAACAGCTATCATACGGAACCATGGGAAAGTTGGCCCAGTGGAAGCTCTACAACTGGAAGGAAAGAAAGAACATTGAGACTGAGTAGGATGTGCAGAGACACCAAGTACAGAGCTCAACCCAACAAACTGCAGATTTCAACTCCTCGCATAGAAAGAAGAGCATTGAGACTGAGTAGGATGTGCAGAGGCACCAAGTACAGAGCCCAACCCAGCAGGCTGCAGGTTTCAGCTCCTCGAATACGGGAGGGTTTCTATGGGGGGGGGGGGGGGGGTGGAGTCGGGTTTGGGGCAGGCCGGGGCTGGGCCCGGCTGGGCTGGCGTTGTGGAACCGCTGTACCAGCAGGCGCACAAACATGCCCACAGGTTCCAGTCTCGCGTGGGATGCTGGGGGATGGCATACAGGCAGTCTGTGCACTTGGTGGAGGGGGTGGTCCAAGCAGGAGTGCTGGATGTTCAGCCACCAGGAATGCCTGGAGATTTTGTCTAGAGGGGAGCCACCTGGCAGGGGACAGAGGACCAAACTTCGTGTTTCCCTGGTGAGGCTGGGACAGCCCTGGTGAGGTCGGGACAGCCTCAGTGAGGCTGATACGGACCCAGTGAGATCGGGAGGGCTCTAGTGAGGTCAGGACGGCCCAGGTGAGGTCGGGAAGGCCCCGGTGAGGTTGAAACAGCCCTGATGAGGTAGAGACGGCCCCAGTGAGGCTGAAACGGCCGAGGTGAGGTTGGGACGGCCCCGGTGAGGTCAGGACGGCCCCGTTGAGGTTGAAGTGGCCCCGGTGAGTTGAAACGGCCCCGGTGAGGTCGGGATGGACCCAGAGAGGTTGAAACGGCCACGGTGAGGTTGAAAAGGCCCTGGTGAGGTCGGGACGGCCCTGGTGAGATCGAGATAGCCCAGGTGAGGTTGAATCGACCCCGGTGAGGTTGAATCGACCCCGGTGAGGTTGGGATGGCCCCGGTGAGGTTGAAATGGCCCCGGTGAGGCTGAGACGGCCCCAGTGAGGTTGGGACTGCTCCAGTGAGGTTGGAACAGATAATGGGGACCAGTATAGACTGATGAACAGGGGCAGATGCAGAGGCAGAGCAACATTGAACAGATTGTCAAACTACAGTGGGAAGCCTGGGGAGGGTTTGGGAGGGATTAAGAAATCAACCAAAGGACTTATATGCATGCATATAAGAATAACCAATGGACACAAGACACTGAGGGGTAGGGGCCAGGGGAATGTCAAGGGGGGGAAAAAGGAGACATATGTAATACTCTTTGTAATACTTTAAGAAATAAAAATTATAAATAAAAAAAAGAAGGAACTCTTATCATTTGCAACAGCATGGATGGAACTAGAGAGCATTATGCTAAGTGAAATAAGCCAGTCAATGAAGGAAAAATACCACATGATCTCACTCATTTATGGATAATAAAGACCATTATGAACTTATGAACAAAAATAGATACAGAGGCTGAGCTGCCTCAAACAAACTGTCAAACTACAGCGGGAAGGCTGGGGAGGGTTGAGGGGCAGGAGGGGGGGAGGGTAAGAGATCAATTGAACAACTTGTATGCATGCATATAAGTATAACCAATTGACATAAGATACTGGGGGGTAGGGGGGGCCAGGGGACTGTCAAGAGCGGGGGGGAAAAGGAGACATATGTAATACTCTTTGTAATACTTTAAACAATGAAACAATAAAAAAATAAAAAAGAACCAGAGCCGCTGTAAATTCAGGCTGAAGCATTTCCAAAAAGATTTCAGAAGAGCCTGGGAATGTAAAAGCCGGGTGAGATACTTTCGCAAACTTGACGCTGCCTGAGGAAGCTAAGCTGAAGAGCATCTCCCCAGGGCAGTGTGGTACCAAAAACAATAACAGGTCACACGTTTCTGAAGGCATTGTAGCTTGCCACACATTTCACACATTTGTCTAGGAGACAAGTCTATGAGAAAATCTGTCTTTGTCCATCTGGGCTGCTATCACAAAATAACACAGACTGGGTGGCTTATAAGCAATAGAAATTTAGTTTTCACAGGTTGGAGGCTGGGAAGTCCAATCTCAAGGGGCCAGAAGATTCAGGGTTTGATGAGGGCCACTTCCTGCATCCTAGATGGCATCTGTTGCTGTCTTCACATGCTGAAGGAACCTCTTTTCTGACAGCACTAATTCCATTTGAGAGCTCAGACCTCATGACTTAATCACCTCCCAGAGGCCCCAACTTCTAATACCCATCATCTTGGTTATTAGATTTATAACATATGAATCAGGGCGTACACAAACATTTAATCAGTAGTGTAATCAAGACAGACATTATTAGCTCCAATGGGCATAGGAGGAAACTGAGTCAGAGGCTAGAACTCCAGTCTCCTGATCCAGTGCACTTGATGGTTCACCTACCCGCCTCTCTAAGTTCTACTTCAAGTTCCCCTTCATCCATGAAGCCTTCCTAGACTAACCCCAAGCCAATATTCTCACTAAGCATTCTGAGAAATTAGTTGCACAGCATTACATATGTCTAAGAACAGTGGTTCTCTAACTTTAGCTGAATATCAGCATTGCCTGAGGGCTTGTTAACACACAGAAAACTGGGCCCCACTCCCAAGGTTTCCCATTCAGTAGTTCTGGGGTGGGGCCCAAAATAACTCATAAGTTCCCAGGTGATGCCAAGGCCGCTGGTCATGAAAACACAATTTGGGAACCATTGGTTCAGAAGCCAGCAGGTTCTTCATCTGCATTCTAGGTTTGACCTGCAAGTCCAGCAGAGAAGAACCAAACCTTCATTTCCTCAAGCAAAGGCTCTCCAAAAGGGCAGCCTTTCTTTTTCTGGACATTCAGAGTCCTGGAGTGCCTAGAGGTGACTTTCCTGAGAGCCAACCGATCATTTTAACTTGACCTTCTCATTTCTTGGCTCCAGAAAGGTCTGCTGTTCCGCTTAGCTCCCTGTTACCTCCTGTCTAAGAACCAAGAAGACAGCTAGGTCGGCATCACTACAACTCAGGCTTGCCCAGGTATGCTCAGCCCCTTTCGTGCATTGTCTCAATAGCTAGAAGTAAGAGAGCCTGTTTGGGGGATCTCTTGATGACTACCTCTTCCAGTCCGAATAAAATGACTGCCCATTGGTGAGAAATATCCCTCCCCAAAGTAGTTTTTTTCCTTATCATACACATACACTAGGATTTCTCCTCTTTTAATCAAGTTACATAAAAGCTTGAGATGCCTCTGTTTCTTTGACCTAACTTTCTTTTTATTTTATTTTTATTTTTTTTAAATATATTTTATTGATTTTTTACAGAGAGGAAGGGAGAGAGATAGGGAGTTAGAAACATCGATGAGAGAGAAACATCAATTAGCTGCCTAATGCACATCTCCTACTGGGGATGTGCCCGCAACCCAGGTACGTGCCCTTGACCGGAACCGAACCCGGGACCTTTCAGTCTGCAGGCCGACGCTCTATCCACTGAGCCAAACCTGTTTCGGCAACCTATCTTTATTTTTAAAGATGAAATATCCCCTCATAAATCCAAATTCACAATAGAAATTATGTCCTCAAACTGCCAATATGACATTCACAAGCTTTCCCAAAAGATACAAACTGAAAGCCACCCAAGTTGTTGTTAACTAGCAGAGGTGTATCTGGGGTTCCACACCCTGAATTGTGTAAAAGTTTGAGTCACTATTTTAATATCAAGTACGCTCACATGAAAATCCAGACTTCCTCATTTCTTGAAATATGTAAGTCACAGCCAACCCAGGGTCTGACTTCCTATTTGACAACAAGCAGCTGGACCTGCTTCCCCTGGACAGGACAAGTGCTTTCCAGGTCTCTGCAGACTCCAGCGTTTAAACAATGGCCACAGGTGCCCGAGCTTCAGCCCTTCTCTGCTTGTCCCTGGTAGGTATCTGAGTTTGCACCTCTGTTCTTAAGAACCACGTGAGCTTCTAAACAGGTAGGATGCTTAAATTCTCTTAAAGTAGACAAGGGGCGTGATGAGAGCTTTCTTGGGATTGTTCTCTGCTTCTTCAAGGCACCTCTCTTTCATCCTCAATTCCTGGGTTCCGAAGTCCTGGGAACTTGAGATCCTGAGTTCCAGACAGGTGTGGCGAGGACAGTCACAGGATGTCCTGATAAGACCTGTGAGAGAATAGCCAGGGAGACACCATTCAGAAAAGTGGAAGAGGGGATGGAAGGAAGAGGGAATGGGGACAAAGGCTGAGGAAAGGAGATGGAAAAAGAAGACTCACCTGCGCTTCTTAAGCCAGAAGGTTATGCCTCCGCCTACCAGCAGGAGGGATGCCAGTACTGCTGCGACGATCCAGCCCACCGGCACATGACTCCCCTCTGCTTCAGGAACACAGGAGTTTCTCAGCCCTGGGATTCCTCCTTAGCTCAAGCGACCTGGTGTCAGCCCATGTGAGGGTGCCAGGTGCTTATTTACTCTCCCATTTAAAGTTGCCACTTCTGGCCCAGCCAGTGTAGCTCAGTGGTTGAGCATCGACCTATGAACTAGGTCACGGTTCGATTCCCGGTCAAGGTACATGCCCGGGTTTGATCCCCAGTGTGGGGTGTGCGGGAGGCAGCCAATCAATGATTCTCTCCCATTATTGATGTTTCTATCTCTCTCTCCCTTCCTCTCTGAAATCAATATATATATATATATATATATATATATATATATATATATATATATATATATATATATATGTTTTTTAATAAAAACAATAAAAGTGGCCACTTCTATTCCCCTGAAGTTTGGAGGGCCCAGCTTTCTCAGGGCTGGGGCATCCGTAATGCTGTCCATTTCAGCTAAGCTAGCACAGCATATAGGGAAGGGCAGTAATTCCTCAGCGAGGCAGTCCTGAGTCTAAGCCCAGCTTTCCTCTTTTTAACAATGCGGCTGTGGGCAGTAACTTGACCTAGCTGAGCCTCAGGTTCTCATCTATAAAGTGAGAATAATATTTGCTTCAGAGGAGAGGTGACTGGATGGCAGGCTGTGTGCAGGGTGCTCAGCCCGCACACGAGAAGCAGCCAGAGAACCACAGCTACCTGTGTACCCTGCCTTCTCCTGCTCCCATCCCCTCTCCTGAGGAAAAAGTCTTCCTGGGATTCTTCATGTGCTGCCTACTTCTGAAACTGGGAGGATTTTAGTCTCACTTTTCTTGCATATGGAACGTCCTGCCTCAGTGCCTTTTGAGTTGAGATCTTTATTCCCCTCTGTCCTGTACCCGGATGCCCTCCTTTTTCCATCCTGGTCAGGGCCTCATCTCTGAAACCCCTCTGTCCTGCATCAGTCCACTCCCACCCTTTCCTGTCCCTCCCTCTGTGCTTCAGAACCACATTCCCTCCCCGAGGGGCCCTTGTTCTCACCCCAGTAGAGGACAATGTCCTGGCCTCCGAGGCTGCTGTGCCTCACTCGGCAGGTCAGGCCAGCTGCCTCCCCAGCCGCCACGTCCAGGGTCACTCGGAGATACCAGGTCCCGTCAGCATTGGGCAGGACGTCCCCTTGCTGAGCGCCCGGCTGCTCCTGCTGCCCCCGCATCCACCTCACCCACACAGGCTCTGGGTAGAATCCTGAGACGTGGCACACCAGCAGCAGACGGCCAGGGCCAGGAGGGGGGCCACTGGACAGCCAGGCCTCGGGCTTCACTGTATCCAACAAGGGAGTGGGGCCTCTGCATTAGAGGCTCCGGCCCCGTGGCTGACTCAGGCAGCCCACAGTCCCACCACAGGAAACGAAGACTCCCGTCACTTCATCCATTTGTGCTAGCATCTCCCTGACCCAGTCTCCTGTAAACGCCCCTGCCTACACTCCTAGAGCGCCTTGTGCTCAGCTGTAACATATCCAAGTTTCACACCCTGCTTTACTGCTTGTCTTCCCATCCTGCCCCTCAAGCAAAGATCCTGTTTGACCCCAGTGCTTATTTAACTGAACTCACAAACCCAAAGGTTGCTCAGTGAATACTATGGAATGAATAATGCCCTCAGGCCTTAGCCATCCCCTCCTGAGCCTTTCTCTTCCAAGGCACAAAGGAATGGAAACCCTAGAATGGGAAACCCAGATGGAGCCCCACAGAGGAAGGATGGGGGGTGGACGGGGGAGACAGGCAGGCTGACCTTGCTTCTCCAGATCCTGCTGTCCTGCTTCAAGGAGGCCCGTCACTACTTGGGGGCAAATGTCACTGATGAGCCACTCTACTGTGTCCCTGGTGTATTGGTCCTTGTTGAGCTCATTGCTGACCACCTCGGCCCAATGTGGGGCATTGGGGGCTGGCACCCAAAAAGTTCCCTGGAAACTCAATAAATCGCTTCCTTGAAATGCTGAGTGGAAGAAGCTTTTTAGGGGGCTTCCAGGGTGCACCTCACACCCAGCGGACACCTGGATCTCTAAGGGATCTGAGGAGAGGAACAGACAGAGATCAAACGGTTTAATGGTGGGAACAACCAAAGAAGACATGGATGTGAGGGCTATCCCACCCAAAGCTCCGGGAAATGAGAGGGGGTGACCCAGGGCAGGAGGAACCAGGGATATTTTGGGGAGTCAGTGGCTGGGACCTTCCTGGCAGGAGTGGAAATGAGAACATCCCAGCAGGTGAGGCCAGAGTCTCCCAGCTGGGCCTCTGCCTCCGCTGTCTCCCCGGGGTCAGCTGCCCAGGGACCCATCCCTCAGCTCACAGTCCAAGTGCAGCATTTTGGCGAATTCCCGGACCTCCCTGTTGAAGCTGCTCCGGTACACCCAGAACACTTGCTGCAGCTGCTCCCACTGATGGTCGCTTAACTTGGCCTGGGACCAGGGCCTCAGGAAGTGGATGTCCGAGCCATTGCTCCAAGAGTGGGTCTGCAGCGCCCCCAGCCAGGCGGAGCCGTCTGTGCGCGTCCAGCTGCTGTTGGCAAAGGATGAGATCTGGAGGCAGCGGAGGTGGGCGCTGCTTGGAGGCGCGGCCGGAAAGTGGCGATCGGAGGGGCCGGGAGAGCGCAGAGCTTAAGGAGAAGGAAGAAAACAAACAAAACTGATGGCCTTGGGCAGGAGGGGTGGTGTCGTCCAGCTCCCCGGCACCCCGCACCCCTGGAGCCCCAATTTCTTGGCCCAGGTAGCCCCTGAGCTCGCGGCTTAGTTTTCCGAGATGCAGGCGCCTCTGTCCGCCCCCTTCCTGCGTAGCCCCGGTTCCCAGCCCAGCTCCCTCTTGCTGTCTCCCAGACCCATGCCCAGGCATCCTTGCTCCCCTCACCGTCAGGACTTGCCCACATCTGGGGGAGACCCCAGAGCAGCAGAACCGGCCAGCACTCCATGTTGCAGGGCTCCCAGCTCTGGCTCAGACCTCGGGCCCCTCCCCTGCCCCCACCTCCGCCCCGACACCCTGCCGCCTGGCGCTGAGCCCTGGGGCGGAGCACTTTGACCGGGTGGGTGGCGGGCTGTTTCCACGCCCCGACAGGACAGGACAAGACTCCCACCCTGGCTGGGGTCTGCTTCCAGCCCAGTCTAGGCGCCCCTTCTTCACCTGCCAGACGTTCTGCTCACCATTAGCTGCTTGAGCTGCAAAGAGCTGTCCTTGGGGCTCATGGAGTCCTGAAAATGTTATGGAGTGCAAGCGACAGAATGACCAAAACTCCAGACTGACTACAGTTTAGAGAGCCTTCATTGACTGGTCAGTGTCCGCTCCTCCACTCGGGAAGCCCAAGACAGAAGCGGCCCCGACCATCTGCAGAGTCCGATATTTAAAGGGGACAACTACATCCGTGTTCAGGTTCCCATAGCAAGCAGAGCCAAGTTACCAAAGCTAATTGTGTAGTTTTAGCCAAGCTATTCATCCTCCTCCTGTTATTCATTTCTGGGTAACTTAAAGGTAAAGACTATTCTTAATTTTGATCTGTTTGTTCTTTTTTATTATTATTGTTTTATTGCTTAAAGTTTTACAAAGAGTATTACATATGTCTCCTTTTTTCCCCACCCTTGACAATCCCCTGGTCTCCCCTACCCCCCAGTGTCTTATGTCCATCGGTTATGCCCATATGCATGCATACAACCCCTTCGGTTGATCTCTTACCCACCCGCACCACCCCACCCCAACCCTCCCCGGCCTTCCCGCTGTAGTTTGACAGTCTGTTCGATGCTGCTTTGCCTCTGTATCTATTTTTGTTCATAAGTTCATATGGTCTTTATTATCCATGAAAGAGTGAGATCATGTGGTATTTTTCCTTCATTGACTGGCTTATTTCACTTAGCATAATGCTCTCCAGTTACATCCATGCTGTTGCAAATGGTAAGAGTTCCTTCTTTTTTACAGCAGCATAGTATTCCATCGTGTAGATGTACCAAAGTTTTCTAATCCATTCATCTACTGATGGGCACTTAGGCTGTTTCCAGATCTTAGCTATGGTGAATTGTGCTGCTATGAACATAGGGGTGCATATATCCTTTCTGATTGGTGTTTCTGGTTTCTTGGGATATATTCCTAGAAGTGGGATCACAGGGTCAAATGGGAGTTCCATTCTTAGTTTTTTGAGGAAACTCCATACTGTCTTCCACAGTGGCTGCACCAGTCTGCATTCCCACCAGGAATGCACGAGTGTTCCTTTTTCTCCACATCCTCTCCAGCACTTGTCCTTTGTGGATTTGTTGATGATAGCCATTCTGACAGGTGTGAGATGGTACCTCATTGTTGTTTTGATTTGCATCTTTCTGATGATTAGTGACTTTGAGCATGTTTTCATATGTCTCTTGGCTTTCTGAATGTCCTCTTTTGAAAAGTGTCTATTTATGTCCTTTGCCCATTTTTTGATTGGATTGTTTATCTTCCTTTTGTTAAGTTGTATGAGTTCCCTATAAATTTTGGAGATTAGGCCCTTATCAGAGATAACATTGGCAAATATGTTCTCCCATGCAATGGGCTTTCTTGTTGTTTTGTTGATGGTTTCTTTTTCTGTGCAGAAGTTTTTGATGATTTCTTTTGCCGTGCAGAAGCTTTTTATTTTGATGTAGTCCCATTTGTTTATTTTCTCTTTAGTTTCCAATGCCCTAGGAGCTGTATTGGTTACGAAATTGCTTCGGCATATGTCTGAGATTTTGTTGCCTTTGGATTCTTCTAGTATTTTTATGGTTTCCCATCGTACATTTAAGTCCTTTATCCATTTTGAGTTTATTTTTGTGTACGGTGTAAGTTGGTGGTCTAGTTTCATTTTCTTGTATGTATCCGTCCAATTTTCCCAGCACCATTTACTGAAGAGACTATCTTGACTCCATTGTATGTTCTTGCCTCCTTTGTCAAATATTAATTGAGCATATTGGTTTGGGCTGATTTCTGGGTTCTCTATTCTATTCCATTGATCTATATGTCTTTTCTTGTGCCAGTACCAGGCAGTTTTGAGAACAGTGGCCTTGTAATAAAGCTTGATATCTGGTATTGAGATCCCACCTACTTTGTTCTTTCTCAGGATCACTGCAGCTATTCGGGGTCTTTTTTTATTCCAGATGAATTTTTGGAAAGTTCGTTCTAGGCCTGTGAAATATGCCATTGGTATTTTAATGGGAAGTGCGTTGAATGTATAGATTGCTTTGAGTAGTATGGACATTTTAATGATGGTGATTCTACCAATCCAAGAACATGGTATGTTCTTCCATCTGTTTATGTCTTCCTCTATCTCTTTTTTCAACGTCCTATAGTTTTCTGAGTAGAGGTCTTTTACCTCCTTAGTTAAGTTTATTCCTACGTAGCTTAATATTTTTGGTGCGATGGTAAATGGGATTGTTTTTTTAGTCTCTCTTTCTAAAAGTTCAATATTGGTGTATAGAAATGCCATAGAATTCGTGGCGTTAATTTTGTATCCTGCTACATTGCCGAATTCATTTATTACGTCTAATAGTTTTTTGATGGAGTCTTTAGGGTTTTTTTACGTATAATATCATGTCATCTGCAAATAAGGACAGTTTTACTTCTTCTTTTCCAATTTGGATGCCTTTTATTTCTTCTTCTTGTCTAATTGCAATGGCTAATACTTCCCATACTATGTTGAACAGGAGTGGTGAGAGTGGGCATCCCTGTCTTGTTCCTGTTCTTAGGGGAAATGGTGTTAGTTTTTGTCCATTGAGTATGATGTTGGCTGTGGGTTTGTCATATATGGCTTTTATTATGTTGAGGTATGATCCTTCTATTCCCACCTTGCTGAGAGTTTTTATCAAAAATGGGTGTTGAATTTTGTCAAACGCTTTTTCTGCATCAATTGATATGACTATGTGGTTTGTTTCTTTCAACTTGTTTATGTGATATATCACGTTTATTGATTTGCGGATATTGTACCATCCTTGCATCCCTGGGATAAATCCTACTTGGTCATGGTGTATGATCTTTCTGATGTACTGCTGGATCCTATTTGCTAAGATTTTGTTGAGGATTTTGGCATCAATGTTCATGAGGGATATTGGCCTGTAATTCTCTTTCATTGTGTTGTCTTTACCTGGTTTTGGTATTAGGGTGATGCTGGCTTCATAGCATGAGCTTGGAAGTGTTCCTTCCTCTTGAAATTTTTGTAGTAGTCTGAGGAGGATAGGTTTTAGTTCTTCCTTGAATGTTTGGTAAAACTCCCCTGTGAAGCTTTCTGGTCCTGGGCTTTTGTTTGCTGGAAGCTTTTTGATGACTGCTTCCATTTCTTCCATAGTTATTGGCCTGTTGAGATTTTTAGATTCTTCCTGATTGAGTTTTGGAATGTTGTATTTTTCTAGGAATATGTCCATTTCCTCCAGGTTGTCTAGTTTGTTGGAGTAGAGTTGTCCATAGTATTTGTTAACAATCCTTTGTATTTCTGTGGGGTCTGTTGTTATTTCGCCTCTATCGTTTCTGATTTTGTTTATTTGGGTCCTCTCTCTTTGCTTCTTGGTGAGCCTGGCTAGAGGTTTGTCAATCTTGTTTATCCTTTCAAAGAACCAGCTCTTGGTTTCATTGATTTTCTGTATTGTTTTTTTGGTCTCTCTGTCATTTATTTCTGCTCTAATCTTTATTATCTCCTTCCTTCTGCTCACTCTGGGGTTTTCTTGCTGCTCTCTTTCTAATTCTTTGAGATTTAGAGATAGATGATTTACTACCATTTTTTCTTGTTTTTTGAGATAGGCCTGTAGACCTATAAACTTCCCTCTCAGGACTGCTTTCATTGTGTCCCATAGGTTTAGGATTGTTGTGTTTTCATTGTCATTAGTTTCCAGGATGTTTTTAATTTCTTCTTTGATCTCATTGGTAACCCAATCAATATTTAATAACATGCTATTCAGCTTCCAAGTGTTTGAGTATTTTGGGTTGTTTTTATTTTAGTTTATTTCTAATATTATGCCATCGTGGTCTGAGAAGATGCTTGGTATGATTTCAATCTTCTTGAATTTGGGGAGACTTTGTTTGTGACCCAATATGTGGTCTATTTTTGAATATGTCCCATGAGCCCTTGAGAAGAACGTATATTCTGTGGCTTTGGGGGTGCAATGTTCTGAAGATGTCAATTAAGTCCATCTGATCTAGTGAGTCATTTAGGATTGCTGTTTCTTTGCTGATAGTTTGTCTAGAGGATTTATCCAGTGATGTCAATGGTGTATTAAAGTCCCCTACTATGGTTGTATTGTTGTTGATCTCTTCTTTGATATCTTCCAGGAGTGTTTTTTTATGTATTTGGGTGCTCCTGCATTGGGTGCATATATGTTTATCAGGGTTATATCTTCTTGTTGTGTTGATCCCTTTAATATTATGAAGTGGCCTTCCTTATCTCTTGTTATGGCCTTCACTTTGAGGTCTATTTTGTCCGATATAAGTATTGCTACCCCAGCTTTTTTTTCATTTCCATTTGCCTGAAAAATATTTTTCCATCCCTTCACTTTCAGTCTGTGTGAATCCCTTCTTCCTAGGTGGGTCTCTTGTAGACAGCTAATGAATGGGTCATGTTTTTTTATCCATTCAGCCACTTGATGTCTTTTGGTTGGAGCATTTAGTCCATTTACATTTAAAGTTATTATTGAAAGGTACTTGTTTGTAGCCATTTCTATTTCTTGTGGCTGTTTTCTTTCTGAGCTTTTTATTTCTTCTTTTTACACCAGTCCCTTTAGCATTTCTTGCATTGCTGGCTTGGTGGTGATAAACTCCCTTAGCCTTTTTTTTTTTTTTGTCTGTGAAGCTTCTTATTTCCCCTTCAATTTTGAATGATAGCCTTGCTGGATAAAGTATTCCTGGATTCAGTCCTTTGCTTTGCATCACTTTGTAAATTTCTGACCATTTTTTTCTGGCCTGATGTGTTTCTATTGAGAAATCATTTGATAATCTAATGGGAGATCCCTTGAATGTAACTTTTCGTCTCTCTCTTGCAGCCTGTAAGATTCTCTCTTTGTCCTGAACATTTGCCATGGTAATTATGATGTGTCTTGGTGTGGGTCTTTTGGATTCACCTTGTTTTGGACTCTCTGTGTTTGTGTGATTTTTTTCTTCCCCGCCTCTGGGAAGTTTTCTGATATTATTTCTTCAAATAGTTTTTCTAAGTCTTGTTCCTCTTTCTGTTGTTCTGGCACCTCTATTATTCATATGTTGTTTCATTTCATGTTGTCCCATAGCTCTCTTAGGCTCTCCTCCTGTCTTTTAAGTTTTTTCTCCAATTGCAGTTCAGTTTGGGTGTGTTTTGTTTTCCTCTCTTCTAATTCGCTAATTCGGTCCTCCACTTCTCCTAGTCTACTGTTGAAACTTTCAATGGTGTTTTTTATTGCAGCTATATCACTCTTCATTTCTTCTTGGTTCTTACATAATTTATTGATTTTTTTCATCTGTTTCTTCTTGCTTCTTTCATAAGTTGTTGATTTTTTCTTCCATCCGGTTTATGCACTCTGGGACCCTTAATCTGAATTCTTTTTCTGTCATGTTGCATTCCTCTGTATCACTTAGCTGCTTTTCTGGAGAGTCCTTCTTTTCCTTTCTTTGGGGGTTTCTTTGTCTACCCATGTTTGATCTTACCGCCATATCTAGGTATTGAGTCGTTCACTGGCTGCTCCTTGGGTGGCAGTGGCTCCTCGGGCTTTGGTTGCTCCTTGGGCGGTTATGGTAGCAGCTCCTTCTCAGTTGGTAGCAGCTCCTGTGGTGGGTGATGTTCACAGTTGTGGTGGCTTCTCTGGCTGGTGGGGGGAGGCTTCACACACAGCTGCTCTTCCTCAGACAGAGGGTGTGCTGATCATGAGGCTGCTGTTTCTTGGATCCAGAGTACTTTTGTTTGTTCTTTCTGATTTATGTGAATCACACACATATATAACCATTTGAAATTAACTGACTCATTTTTGCTTGTTTATTTTCTAGTATTTTCCCCTTGTACTACTCAATACTATTTCCTCGGTGACAAGAACATTGGTAGCTATACAATAAATAAGTTTTAAGCAAAAAAAATTGCCAACCATATTTCCTATATCTGCAATTATTCTAAGCACTTTACAGCCACTGATTTAATCCTAGTGGAGATCTTACAAGGCATCTTATTGGTTTTCTTCACTGCTGTCTTCACACCTAGAATAATCATTGGGACTGTTTAAGCATGCAAATTTCTTTCAAAAAAATTATGTTAAGTAGTATTAAACCATATGTTTTTGCTGTAAAAAATATATACAGAAATTTAAGATAACTTTCATCAGCTTGTAATAGTGACTCTAGGCTATAATTCAATTGTCTTCTTCCCAAATATCATGTTCTTTGCTCTGTACTACACATCTCTCCTCATATTATCCCAGAGAACACCTGAATATGCTGCTGGGGGACCCTAAAGTGGAAAAAAGTAGGTTAGGGTAAGGCAGAGCTGGGAGTTTCAGCCCTGAAGACACTGAGGAAGCCTCTTCTCCAGAGAGTCAAACCTAAGACGTATACAGGGCTGGACAAAAGTAGGAGAATAATAATAATAATAATAATAATAATAATAATAATAAATACAATAATTAAATAATAATACAAGAATTAACTGTGTTGGGGGGGAATCACAACTGTAAACCTACTTTTGCCCATGCCTATATATAATATGAATGTGAGTGTGTAGTGTGTGCGTGAGAGAGAGTATTATGTAATACTCCCATCCAGATATTTCCAGTACCCACCCAGCACCATACATAGTTATAAAAGTTTTTGCACAGCAAAGGAAACCATTGACAAAATGAAAAGACAGCCTAAAGAACAGAGAAGATATTTGCCAATGGCACGTCCAATAAGGGGTTAATATCCAAAATGTATAATGAACTCATGCAACACAACACCGAAAAAACAAATGATCCAATTTAAAAATGGGCAGAGGTCCTAAATAGACACTTCTCCAAAGAAGACACTCAGATGGCCAATAGACATATGAAAAGATGTTCAACTTCATTAATCATCAAAGAAATGCAAATTAAAACCACAATGAGCTATCACAGCACACCTGTCAGAATGGCTGTCATCAATAAATCAACAAGCAACAAATGTTGCTGCGGACGTGGAGAAAAGGGCGCCCTCATAAACTGTTGGCAGGAATGCAGATTGGTGCAGCCACCACGGAAAACAGTATGGAGGGCCCTATAATTTTGTAAATGGAACTACCTTATGGCCCAGCGATTCCACTTCTGGGTATATAACTGAAGAAACACAAAACACCACTTTGAAAGAATATGTGCACCCTTATGTTCATTGCAGCATTATTTGCAATAGCCAAGATATGCAGGCAACCCATGTGCTCATCCACCTTGAGTGGATAAAAAAAGCTGTGGTACATATATATACAATGGAATATGACTCAGCCACAAAAAACCTGCTTGCAACAAAGTGCTACATCCATAATGGAGTGAGGTCACCAAGGAGCAGCTCCTGGGTATTTTAATCTTGGTTACACCTGGGTGCTGGGGGGCTAGCTTTATATTGCTCACGCAGGGACAGGAGACTTTGCCAGGATCATGGAAGGTAGGTCATAAGGTAGTTCCACTTAAAAATATTTGAGGACCCTCCATACTGTTTACCATAGGGGCTGCACCAATCTGCATTCCCACCAACAGTTTATGAGGCTTCCCTTTCTCCACCTTTAAGCCATTTCACAATGGACATTCCACTTGCTTAGACCACATTCCACATTACCTCTCCCCTCTGGACTTTCCCAGAATCCAGACCAGCCCAGAGATTTCACCACCCAGAAAAAGCCCACGTAGAGTCCTTTAAAAATCTCTGACTCCCCATCTTTGGGTACTGGCACCATTTTGGGCCTCCAGATGACCTAATCTGTAATAATAAAAGTGCAATATGCTAATTAGACCGGGCATCCTTCCCCATGACCTTCCAGACGAAGCCAGAGCTGCGAGGGAAGCCTGGGTCCTGGGTGCCAGAGGGAAGCCGGTGTCAGTAGCTGGGGGAAGGAAGGCCTACTCTTGCACGAATTTCCTGCATTAGGCCTCTAGAAAATTTATAATCCCTTACCACTTTGGCCTTGTGCATTCCTTCTTTGGCGATCCTAAAAAAACCAGTGCATATCACACATCTGGGCTTTTAATTTATCCAGGGTAATTTTTCTTTTTCTTTTTATTCAAGGCCCTACCAAGTTTTGCCATCAATTCCTAGGGTCAGTGTACTGGCTTTTTTTCCTCTCCTTTACACCTTGACTTTACAGCTGTTAGAGCATCCAGCTTTATGCAGGGACTCTCTTTTGTAGAGTTTCACCTCCCATGATCCTGGCAAAGTCTCCTGTCCCTGCGTGAGCAATATAAAGCTATCCCCCCAACACCCAGGTGTAACCAAGATTAAAATACCCAGGAGCTGCCCCTTGGTGACTTCACTCTAGTATGGATGTAGCACTTCTCGTCGTTGCAAGAGGGTTTAGCTTGACTGTGTGTTTGAGCTTAACTGTGTTATTTAGGTTACACTTCATTCAGCATTTACAAGTCTTCGGAGTATGTGTTGAGATGTGAGCAGTCTCCTGTACCTTGTTCTCAGAAATTGTCCCCTAGACTGTAATGTGTTGTTCTGAGCACCTTGATTGAAGAGAAGCAGTTACAATTCTAATCTGTCCAGGAGAGGTCATTCCAAATGGGGAGGGCTCTGACACCATCAAAACAGAAGAACAATTGAAGCTTGTGATTTAGACATATAAGGGAGACATTAACCGCCAATGAAATAAAATCAAAAGTTGGAGGAAAACACACCTTGACTGCTTTCTCCCAAACCCCAATTGATTTCAAGGAGAGAAAAGGAGCACCTACCCTCTTGTCATGGTCGCTTTTTTCCTCCAGGGCCCACAATTCACAAAGTCTATGAAAAGTCACCATTATGAAACAGACACATCGCTACACCTGCCAGGTTTTTCTAACCATGTGTGGCCATATCTCTTGAATCTTTCATTCTTCTTGCTTCCTTACTCCCATCCCATTTTCATTTTCTCTCTCTCTCTGCCTCTTTCATCATGGAAGTAGTCAGAGGAGCCCACGATGTCCATTTTCCCTGAAAGAATTCAGAGCCAGGATCCTTGAGAGGATATATTAGGCAGTTAGACAGACATGAGCAGAGCAAAGACAATGGGCCAATTGGAGAAGAAATACACAGAACTCTGAAACATACTTCTCCCCTCTCCAACTGCTCTGAAGCCGGAAATAAAAAAAACCTATGCAGACTCCCTCTCCCTTCCTCTCAGAGAGCAAACAGGCTTAGAACAGCTAATAGATAGAATTAGAAAGCCCCAGATGTTACTCCAGTCCAGATCTCTGGACTACTATCACAATCCCTTGGGTAATAAAGATTTTTAGAAAAAAAGACTCGAGCTGCTAAACACCGTACTCCCTAGCTTTGAGTCTTCTATTGAGTCCCCAAGACTGGAAATCAGCTTGAAGATCAAAGGGGGGGGGAGAATAATGGGGAAAATGAGACATTTTGGGGGGGCTAGCAATCTGAATCTGTGCCATTAACCTAATGCACATTGTTATTAGCCTATAGTCTAGCCACTGCCCGTTTAATTGTCTGGTCCTGCAAGGCCTGTTTACTCCCATTTCAGAGAGGCCATAAACCATCATTAGGCAGAGTTTTCAGTGCTGGCACCAGGCCAGGCCTTTAGTTGTGGTCTCAAGGACCCACCACATGGGGTCTTTAAGAACTTGCAAAGGGGACCAGAAAACCCTTATTTGTGAGACAAAGGGCTCGAAAAATATAAAAAGGGAAAGCTTCCTCCATGGTTTTGCTCAGGATTTGGAGAGAAACAGTCTCCCCTGGGTCCTGTGCCAGTACATGTGAAATGTCTGGACATAAATGGGTTTTCCCTGGGCCTCCAGTACTCCTGCATATTTTTTGGTTGCCTGGTAAATTCTGTAGCAATCACCCTCTTCTCTTTTTCTGGCTGTTCTATGTCTACTTCTACCTATAGCTAAGTCATCCCATTCCTCCTACTCTCTTTCTTTTTCTTTCTATATATATATTTTTTTGGACTGGCAAGGCAAATTTATTCCTGTGCAGAAGGGTGCTGTTGCCAGCTGGAAATCATGGGCAAAGCACCCCATTCCTCCTACTTTCTTCTCCCCTCCTTTTTCTTACTCCACTGCCTCATCTTCCCCTTTTGCCCCAGCTCCTGATGAGGGTATTCACCCACATCCCACATGTCAATGTGCCCGGAGCACGCCAGGGTCTGGAAGCTCTGTTGAGGGACATAAAAGCTGGGTTTCTACCGTGACTACTCTGGCAGAGCTCTGGCCCTGACCCCTTTGGTCAGATTCTATTTCACCCACAGAGCAGGCTTCAGGGAAGATGATAGGTCAACCAAGGGTCAAACCAATGAATGACGGTTGAGCTTAGGGAAGTGAACTTGCGGCTTCTTCATTGATCCTTTTAACTGCTATTTCTTGAACAGTTTCTAAGGGCCAGCACTACAGGAAGTACTTTTCATTTTTCTGTTTGGGTTCTCACAACAGCCTGATAAATTAGGTACGATGATTAACCACATTTTACAGAGGGAAAAACCAAGACTTAGAAATGCAAATTAATTTGCCCAAGGTTATCGAGTTAGAGAATTGGGATTTGAGCCCAGAGCCAGCTTCTACACTTCTCTAGAATTCAGTCTCCAGCAGAGGAGGGGGAGGGAGAGAGGAAGAGTCTTGGCTCCTCTGTCCCATCAGGTGTTGTGCTTGAGCAGGACTGGCCCTGGAGCACTGAGTGAGGACGGATATCCCTGCACACAATAATGCACTTTTCAGTCAGAGTTTTCTTTTTCATAGTGACACTAAGAAAAATCGAGCAGGAGGTCCTCCAATTAAAACTTGCCCCACCAGTCAGTGTTTCTGCATACCTGTTCCCCCTCTACCCCTAAAACCCATTCCTGAACCCTGGATCATGAAGTTGGGGCTTCCCGTTCTCAGCGGTACCATTCTTAAAAAAATGGCCAATTTTTCTCCACTGGGGAAAAAACAGGCAGGAAGATCTAATTAGCTCCCCTTTCACTTTTAAAAGTAGAGACACAGGCCTGGCCAGTTTTGCTCAGTGATTAGAGTGTCGGCCTGAGGACTAAAGGGTCGCAGGTCCCACTCCTGGTGAAACATACCTCTGTTGCAGGTTCAATCCTGGGGCATGTGCAGGAGGCAACCAGTAGATGTATCTCTCTCACATCCATGTTTCTCTCTCTCCCCGCCTCTCCCCGCCCCCACTCCCTCCCTTTCACTCTCTCTCTCTCTCTCTCTCTCTCTCTCTCTCTCTCTCTGTCTCTCTCTAAAGATCAATGGGAAAAAGTATCCTCAGGTGAAGATTAAAAAAAAAAAGTAAACACACAGAGGACTAAGGGAGTCTAAAAAAGAAGATAACACTCATCTTCCCCACTTTATGGGCAAGTCATTGAACTTCTGAGTCTCCTTATTGATGAAATGAGAATCTTACATGAGGCTTAGGATTAGATCATGTGTGTAAATCATCTGGCATCTAGTTGATATCTGGTATCTTTTGGTTGACTCTTAATCCAATTTCTCTTAGTAACACACCCCTCTTCCAACCTGCCCATTCCCGTCTCCAGGCTAATTCAAACTCATCCATTAATTCTGATGCCCTTTACTCCGGAAACACCTCTCGCCTTCACCCCTTACCACACCATCTGAGCTAAGTGACGGTTCCGTTTTTCCTGTAGAACCTTGTGCATGCCTTCGTTCTAGCTCTCACCACAATGCGGTCTACCTGGTGGTCTCCCCAAATGGTGTGAGTTCCTGGAAAAAAAAGGGACCGTTGATTTCATCTCTGTATTCCCAGTGCCAAGCACAGGGTAGGATACCTCACAGGGAAATGTTTTTGAATTAAAGTCCTATTTTTAAAATATGTCAACTGTTAACAAACTGTTTCTGTTTTTTAATATTTTATTTCTTCAGAGCATTTTGGGTTCATAGCAAAACTGAGAGGAAGGTGCAGAGATGTCCTATATAATCCCTGCTGCCTCCCCCATTCTCCGCATTCCCACCACAGTAGTCCATTTCTCACCATCAACACCTACAGTGACACATCATCATTACCCGCAGTTTACCTTAGGGCTCACTCTTGGTGTTGGGCATTCCATGCATTTGGACAAATGTATATTGACATGTATCTATCACATTATCATAACAGGGTGTTTTCACGGCCCTAAAAATCCTCTGTGCTCCATCTGTTCATTCCTCCACACACCCCAGCCCCTGGCAACCACTGATCTCCTACTATCTCCATGATTTTGTCTTTTCCAGAACATCACATATTTGGGTCTAACAGTATGTAGCCTTTTGGTACCAATTCAATGCATACTTAACCCTTTGCGGTCCAATTTTATTTTTGGAATTCAAACAGTCTGGTCCGAATTGGAAGTCCTTCCTCTCTTGGTTGCAGTAGTTCCCTGGCGGAAATTGCCAATTAGCTCAATCACCAACTCAGCTCGACGTTGGACCTGCTATTTGGGTCCAACAGGATGTAGCCTCGATGTTGGAGCACCATACTTAGTGAGCACTGAGCAGATGTGAAGTTCTGTTTCCCACTGAGCAGGCTCTGAGGTTAAGTACTTCCACTTCCCACCCCTGAATGCTGGCTCCCCTCCATCTCACCCCAGATTTCTCATGCTAGCTCCTTCACAGTCCCTCACCACTTCTTTAAACTCTCCACCACACAGCCCTCACTATACCTAGAAAAGCCTCTTCTTTCACAGGCAGGCCTTGCTTAATCTTGACTCTGAACTTTTTCACTGGACGCATCTCTCCCCATTAGAAATGGAGCTCCTTAAAGGCAGAGGGGTTTTGTGTGTGTGTTTTTCCTTCTGTTTTGTTCATGGCTACATCTCCCAGCACTGACAACTGTGTCTGGCATTACTAATGAAATAACAGTTGAATGCAATTACTACTTGGTATTTAAAAACAAGTGTACTTATTTAGCAAAAAGAATATTTCCAGAAAGTTTAGAAAAAAGATTTAATGAATAGCAAATGTTAGTTTCACATTGACTCATACTGCTATTTTAAGATGTTTCAACTTGCCTTTCAGATCGACCTTGAATTGCCAAGTTTCATTTTCTCTTTAGGTTATGCTGCCTAATAGTCTACCAAGTTGCTAATGATCTGGTAACAAACACACACATTCAGAGAAATAAAATTCATATATAGGATGTGCAAGAGGCAGTCAATCAATGTTTCTGCTCCTTCTCCCTCTCCTTTATTTCTAAAAATCCATTTAAAATGTCTTTTAAAAAATCTTGTTTAAAAATTTCATATAAAAGAACCTAGTAGTTCATTCATTATAGGAAAAGTGGAGAATTATCACCTAATATTATTGTTTGGTAACGGCCTGATTTTTTAAGCTTTCTGATGTCAGGTTAAACCTATGAGAAGTTAAAATGATCATAATAAAAGTAAACACTCCTAGCCAAAGCACAGACCCACCAAAATGCCTATATGGGTAAAATAGGCATACAAATTAACTTTTTAAAATGGTCACAAAGCTATATATGAATATAAAAACCCACATTTGTATCATATACACAAACTGTAAAAATAGAGACCCATATTCCATATGTCCCTTCCAGATCCACACCCTTTGTGACATCTAACTGTTCACTTGTATTTTTGTGGGTTTCTTTACATTTGTGGTTAAAACTATTGAAAGGGAAATCTCTACAATGTTAACATGTGTTCTATATAAGAGTGGGTTTCCTATGGATTTTGCTCACCCAAGAACCAAATGAAACAAGCCTAGCTATTGGCGGATACACTTTAAGCATCTTTAGGAGATCAGTATGGAAAGGCCTCCCAGTGGAAAGAGAAAGAGAAGGTCCAAAAATGTTGAAGATGGAATAGAGATTCAATATACAGAGAGGGTTGGGGAGGATTTTCTGGATAGGTGTGCCTGCACCAAGTGGTGGATGAAGTCATAGATCACAGAACACCATATCCCTTCCTCTATAAGCACCAGCCATTTCACCAGACCCCCACCCCCCAAAACCTTGGGGTGTTTGAATAAAGGCAGCAAAGACACCTAAGGACTGAGATGGTTGCCTACTGCCCTAGCTGGTTTGGTTCAGCTGATAGAGCATCGGCCTGTGGACTGAAGGGTCTGAGTTCGATTCCAGTCAAGGGCATATGCCTGGGTTGCTGGCTCGATCCCCAGACTGGGGAGTGCAGGAGGCAGCCCATCCATGATTCCCTCTCATCATTGATGTTTCTCTCTCTCCCTCTCCCTTCCTTTCTGAAATCAATAAAAATGTATTTTAAAAGGAAAAAAAAAACCCGATGGTTTCCCACTCTGTCACAAAGGTGGCTGCCTTGCCTTGGTGTCTCCCCATGTGGTAAAGGTGCTGTGGTTTGAGTACATCACCACTGGGTCTGAATGATCAGAGTCACAGCACAGTAAGGAAGGGAGGACAGGGGACAACAGTGTAAGGTGTCCTCACTCAGCAGGTACCTCCCTCATATCCATCTTCACATCTTGCATCCCAACAGCCCTTCCCTATTAATGAACAATTCAGGGATGTACCAAAAATGCCAATAATTTGTTTCTAAGTCTTTAAAATGGGAAGGGGACCAGTCATGACCACTTTCCTAAGAAGCAATTTTACACATTCCAAAAATGCTCGAAAGTGGACCTCCTCCTAGGGGTCCTATGACCTCGCCTTCACCTTCCCTCATTCCTGTTCTCTTGGAACTCCGCTAATAGACTAAAATACCCAGTAATTATTTTGATCCAGAAAGAAAGAGAGGGGCCTAACTTTATGGTAGCCTGACCTTCCACATCTCTCTGAACACACACACACACACACACACACACACACACACACACACACATACACACACACACGCACGCACACACACCTTCCTTTGCCAAAGTTTGCTCATGACAACCCTAATAATTTTACAGCTTATCACATGTCTTTGCACATATTTATGTTTAAAATGCACATGCCATGCAGGGAAAACTTTCAGCGGGCCTATGAAAATCCTTAGGTCTAAAAGAAGAAAGGATATAATGAACCCATTTGCAACAAGAAAAACTGAGGCTAGACTTTGTAAGAGCTCTTTAAGATAAAACTAACTCAAGAAGAACCATTTTCACTTTTGAGCAAAATTGTTCTTCCCTTTCTTGCTGTCCCTTTGACTAAACAGTTCCTTTTTTCACCAACCTTTTCCTCAAATAGGGTTTGTGAGACAAAGGGTTTCCCTTTGACTAAACAGTTCCTTTTTCACCAACCTTTTCCTCAAATAGGGTTTGTGAGTCAAAATACAGGGGACACCTGTATCTTCCCAAGGAATTCCTAAGATTAGGGAGGTAGCAAGTTACAAAAAGAGCTCGGGGGCACATCAGCATTTAGCCAACATAATCCTTTCATTTTGTAAATAAAATAGAAGAGGACTGTTTAGTGATAAAGAATCTAAATCCCTGTTTTAGAACCCCAGAGAAGATTTTTAGACAGGAGTATAATAAGGGTAAAGAGAGAATGGCAAAAATAGAGTCAAGGTTTTGCAAAGAATTAGAGAGAGGAACAAGGAATGGTCTTTGGTATGCCTTGGCTCAGGGCACCTACACTATCAGGGAAAACATATCAGAATTCACAGGGCTAACAATATGACAGAAACTGAGCGGTGAGAAAGCAAAGAAACTCGCCTGCCTCCTGTATTAAAACCTTGCACGGTAGTGTCATGAGATGCTGGGAAGTGATCTGACTTCCAAACATTAAATATAATAAAATGAAAACACAGCTCCCAAAATAGATAAAGCCTCTTTTCAAACTTCTATCTTCACAAAAATATAACTTAATGTTTGATCATCTTTACAAAACTTACTTGCATTTCAATGCCAGCAACAAGCAAGAAAATACTCTGCCAAGTAAATTCAGTAGCCTTAAGTGACACACTAGATCAGATGGATTTAACTGATATATTCAGAGCATTTCATCTCAAAGCAGCAGAATGTACACTCTTTCCAAGGGTACATAGAATATGTTCTAAAATAGACCAATGTTAGGCAACAAAAAATGTCTCAATACATTTAAGAAAATTGAAATCATATGAAGCATCTTTTCTGACCATAATGGTATGAAACTAGATATCAATCACAAGGAAACATTTGAAAAACACACACAGAGATGGAGGCTAAGTAACATGTTACTAAACAATGAATGGGTTGTGTTATGCCCAGATTTCAGGATCCCCAAGAAACCACACCAGGGAGCCAGCCAGGTCCGATGCAAAAGCATAAGAGTCTTTATTGGAGCTAGCTCGGCTCCCCCACCTCGCCGACGCAGCGGCAGGAAGCAGAGAGAGGCCTAGCCCGGTGTGAAGAGGAGTTTTACATTCAAACCTGCAAGAGAATTGAAGGTCAATATAACATATCAATACAATGAAACATAATACTAAAGTCTATTCTTGACCTTCCTATAAATTGTCCTTGTCTCTTTGGAGCCATGTCCATGAAGATGCAGGCATCATCTAAGTCTATTACACAGTATTGTGGGGGCTCCCGGTAGCAGGAGTGATTGCGAGCAATGTTACCAGCATCGGGCAGGTCGAGCACACCGTAGCTTGAGCTTGAGCGGGTTGCGTTGATCTCGATCGACGCTCCATTTGGTGACGAAGTCTTTCTGGATCACGGATGGGTCCGCTGACCGGACGTGTTTCCATGGTTCCTTTCTACCTACCCTGAACTCTGGGGCCTATAAGTAGCAAATCAAAGTTCCCAGCAAACAAACAGACAGAGATGTTTACTAGTTAGGCGGGCCGATTCCACCTCTGACAGAGAGCAAGCACCCTTAGGGAAAGATTCCAGCGGCCGCTCAGGGTACTTTGCTATCGGTCAGAGCACTCATCCTCAAAGAAATCAAGTGTGTGGTTTTTTTTAGACACAAACAGAAATTTCACTAGCTAAACAATTTTCAATAAAGACATATAACATTTCCCATTAAAAACTTTGAACCACCACAGGAGAAAACAAAACAAAACAGAAATAAACAAAAACACTTTTACACAGGCGCATGCCACATTTACAGCACAAAATACCAACAGATAACCTAGTTTGATTAACATATTATCTAGAGCCCTTGGGTAACCTGGGTCAAACTTGGGCATGCCATCCAAACTACAGTCCTGGGTCTCCAGAACACTGAGTTGATAAGTTAACTGGAGCCCTCCGATCCTGGGACAGCTGCGCTGTCCCTCCCAGGCAAAGGAAAAATGTGCCCTCTAAGCCCAGTATGAAACCACAGTTTCTACCTGAAATAATTGTACTTTACTTTAGAAATTGGATTACTGCTATTAGTCCTTTTTAAAGACTTTGACATATTAAATAAATCCGAGAGGCAAGCACACTTCCTGCCCCATAAAACTCCGCCTTAAAGCTCCACCCTTGACTAAATCAGAGGGAGGGGCCTTTGCTGTTTCAAGATGGCGGCCCCCAGGGGAGCGGCAAGTCATGTGGCTGACATGGCGGCTGCCAAGTCATGCAGCCCCAAATGGTGGCTGTCTACACTGTTTTTTTGCAAATCAGGACCAATAAGCAAAGGCATTTAGTTACCACAATTACACAATTTTTCCCAATTCAATCCGAATCTTAAACTTTTATCTGGCAAGTCAAAATATTCAGCATTTCTCAATCAGTAACATCTTTAAGAATAAACTTTAAAAATGCAAGACATACTTAACCAACAGATTTAATTATGTCCTCTAGATTTTTCATGAGGCAAATTAGAGTAAACTTTACTTTTTACTTTCAAGCGGCTCTGGAAAACCACATTTGAGCCTTGCAAAACAGGTTCTGGCATACCTGGTCTTTTCAGATGTAAATTGACCACATTCTTTAAGATTTTGCTGCAGGCAGGAGGCGACTATCCCCTTCCTCCATTAAGAACAACCTTTAAAAACTGTTCTTTATTATGGAAATGCCAATCCTGCTGCTAAAATCTAGCTGGCATCTTTTTTTTGGGAGGGGGGTAAATGATCAGTCTTGGGCTCCATCCTGCACATCTGCAAAGAGACTCTAGCTCAAAACTCTATCCAAAATCGGACAGTGCGCGCATTAGTTTTAAGCCAGCTTTTCTCTCTACACGGGCACAGAAATCCCAGACACATTTACTTGGGGAGGGGGTGACCTGTTTTCACAGATCCTCACTCAGATGCCCACCTGACCGAAGTCATGGAGCCACACAAAGGAGGGGAGAGGGCAGGCCCCCTCCCTCCACACTCACACACTTTCACCAGACATTCATTCAGAGTTTAAACAATCCATTCAATTCCTAACAACTTCCCAACTCCTGAGGGAGCTCTAAAGCCTCCCCCAATCTCCTTGAAATGATCAATCACAATACCCAAAGGAGCAGTCTGAGTCTGTCCCATAACATCCGTCCAGTAAGTCCACAGAAAACAGAAAAACACAGACACAGACAAACTGAGGGCCCCAAAGAACAGCCTTCCAACTCCATGGAAGCAAATAGACGATGGCCTTATGCCAAACCGGCAGGAGAGACCCGCCTTGTCTCAAATCCATGAGAGGAATACACATCCCTCAAATCCGTGAGGGGAATACACATCCCTCGTGAGGAGTATACGCATCCCTCCTGGGGAGTGGAACGCCTTCCAACTCTCCCCGGCCTGTGGTCCTTCAGCAGTGCGTCAACCTAGACCTCTTCGGGCACTACAGAATTTCAGAACTGAGCTCACACAGGAGAGATACAGAACAAGTCCCTGAACAGAGGCAGTAGAAAACTGCCTAGGAATGCTTCTCTTCTACCTTTTTTTAAAAGATAGGCCAGATTCGAACCCTTAGCCAGTCCGAGTTTTGATGGTGAGTACCATCTAGAAGCCATTCCTCCAGATACAGGACAAGTCCCTTAGAGATAACATATATCACACAGAACAGAATACACAACACACAGACACTTACCGCGGCCAGTCAGACTCTATGGATTGGGGGGTCCCTCTATGGTTTTGGGGATCCCGGACGAGCCCCCAAATGTTATGCCCAGATTTCACGATCCCCAAGAAACCACACCAGGGAGCCAGCCAGGTCCTATGCAAAAGCATAAGAGTCTTTATTGGAGCTAGCTCGGCTCCCCCACCTCACCGACGCAGCGGCAGGAAGCAGAGAGAGGCCTAGCCCAGCATGAAGAGGAGTTTTATAGGGGGGTGGAGTCAGGGTAGGAGAGAGGACTGTGGGCCCTGCCGATTGGCCAGGCCCAAGTCGGTGTCTTGTTCCTGGGTGTGGCTAGCAGAGGCTTAGACTTCCGGGAAGAAGCTCCTTGCCAAGCACATGGCTGCCCCAAAATGGAGGACACAGGGTAAGACGGAGGGCATAGTCCTCGCCTTTCAGGTTGACAATGAGATCAAGGAAAGCCTTTCCTCTAAGATCAGGAACAAGACAGGGAAGCCTACTCTCACCACTGTTATTCAACATAGTACTGAAGTCCAGAGCAATCAGGCAAGAGGAAGAAATAAAAAGCATCCACACTGGGAATAAAGAGGTAAAATTGTCACTTTTTGCAGATGACATAATTCTGTATATAGAAAGCCCTAAAGCAGAGATTCTCAACCTGTGGGTCGCGACCCCTTTGGCGGTCGAATGACCCTTTCACAGGGGTCGCCTAAAACCCTCCTGCATATCAGATATTTACATTACGATTCATAACAGTAGCAACATCACAGTTATGAAGTAGCAAGGAAAATAATTTTATGCTTGGGTCACAACATGAGGAACTATATTTAAAGGGCCAGAGGTTGAGAACCACTGCCCTAAAGGCTCCACCAAAGGACTATTAGAAACAATAAGCAAATACAATACAGTTGCAGAATACAAAAATCAGTATACAAAAATCTATTGCATTCCTATATACTAACAAAATATCAAAAAATGAAATGGAGAACACAACTCCATTTGCAATTGTAACAAAAAAGATAAAATACCTAGAAATAAATTCAACAAAAAAAAGTGAAGGAACTATGCACTGAAAACTATAAGACCTTGTTGAAAAAACTGAAGACGACACAAAGAAATCAGAATATATTCCATGCTCATGAATTGAAACAATCAACATGGTTAAAATGGCCATAATTTTAACCTGAAGTAGCAATTTTCAATCTTTTTAATCTCATGGCACACATAAACTAATAGCTAAAATTCTGTGGCACACCAAAAAATATATTTTACCAATCTTACAAAAAAAGGTATAATTTTTACTCATTCCCACCAGACATTTATTGTTGTGTTGGCTGTTATCATTATTTTATTTGATAATCTAAGGGAAAAGAGGCTAATGCTCCTGACTAGCCAAGCATTGTATGCTTTAAAAATTCTTGCAACATACTGATTGAAAATCGCTGACATAGAGTAATATACAAATTTAATGCAATCCCCATAAAAATCCCATTGGCACTTTTCAAAGAAACAAAACCAAAAAATAACCAAATTTCATGAAACCGCAAAAGATCCCAAGTAAACAAAGCAATTCCACAAATAAGATCAAAGCTGTAGGCATCACATTCCCTGACCTCAACTTATACTACAAAGCTACAATAATCAGAACAGTATGGTATTGGTGGTAAAACAGGCATACAGACTAATGGAATAGAACCAGGAGCCCAGAAATAAACCCACATGTACATGGGCAAATAATTTTTGACAAAGGAGCCAAAAAACATACAATGGAGAAAGGAAAGCCTTTTCAATAATTGGTGTTGGAAAATTTGGAAAACTACTGTAAAAGAATAAAACTAGACTACTATTCGACACCATAAACAAAAATTAACTCAAAATGGAATAAACACTTAAATATAAGACCTGAAACAATAAAATGCACAGAAGAAAACATAAGTACTAAACTTATAAACCTTGGTTTCTGACAGGCTTTTGTGAACTTGACCCCAAAGGCAAGAAAAGTAAAAGCAAAAATAAATTTATAGGGCTTCATCACACTAAAATGTTTCTGTGCATTAAAAAATATCAAGAGTCTTGTGTAACAGGCTGGCACGGCCATGGCATACTTAGCCCCAGGGCACCTTATGTGCTGCACCAGCTAGGCCAGCTTCAGTGAGCCTGAGTCGGGGCGGTGAAGGATTAAGAAAAGACAGACAAGAGAAGAAAGCTGGGTCTTGGTGGGTCGCTGCCCTCTTGGATGGAGAGAGACAGCACCATGGCTACAAGCCGTGTCTTTATTTTATAGCCAGATTCCATGAGGCAAAATAAGGGCGTGGTCAAGATGGTTACAACATTCTCATGGGTTTTGATTCTACTCAACTACATGCACCTGAACTCTATCAAGCCCACATCACTCAGGCACGTGGGGCCACGCGTTCAGACCATAGGTTCAAGCTTACAACTCTAGCTATTGGCTATGATTGTGCTGGGAGGGCTCTGCCCTCCAAGCTGGGACTTGCACGTGGCCACGAGAACTGTGCCCTCTCATTAGTCTGAGGCTTGAACCTGTCCAAACACTGTACTGACTTGTTTGGTGTGTGCAACAGGAAATATTTTGCTTTTGGAGAACAAGAAAAATAGGTTTATTTGCAATGTGCTTATTAATTTGTATAGTTATTCATTGTCTGGTAAGTTAATGTTCAAGAAAAAATATAAGTTTTTATTAAAATGTTCTATTTTTTAAAAATCAACAAAACAAAATGACAACAAACTGAATCGAAGAAGATATTTGCAAACAATACCTCCTATAAGGGGTTAATATTCAAAATATATAAAGAACTCATACAAGTCAAAAACAATTAAAAAAAAATCCAATTTTTAAAATGGGCAGAGGACCTGAACAGACTTATCCCAAGAATACATACAAATGGCCATGATATATAAAAAGTTGTTTAGTTCAACAATGCAAAAAAACAAAAAAAAATATATACATAACACATAGACACAGAGAACAGTGTGGTGATAGCAAGAGGGAAAGGGGGTGAGGGGTAGTTGGGGATGGGCAAAGGTGTGGCGGTGGGCATGGGGACAGAAAGAGACTTTGCCTGGGGCTATGGGTGCACCATGCAGTGTGCAGATATTTTATTGAGTGGTACACTTGAAACCTATATGGTTTTGTGAACCAGTGTCACCTCAATAAATTCAATTTAAAAATAAATTATTTAATTAATATTGAAGACAAAGAAACACACAATAGACATGCAATGAAGCTAAAGTTAGATTCTGTTGCCTTGCAATGCCTATGGAGAAAGTAGGCTGAGAAGATGTGAGGCAGGACAGAAAATCTGACTGATACAAGCAGGTTCTTATGAACAAACAAATAAAATATATAATATATACACAAAATAAGTCAATTATTTTTATAGGAAATCTTCAGTAGGTCAGTCTGTTCAGTAACTGTTGAATTCCTAGTGATTCCTAGTCAATATAGACATTCACAAGCATCAAAGTTACATCTTTTTATTGGAGTTTGGAGAGGAATTTCTGTGAAATTCTATGTTGCTCACCTTCACTCTATTCTGAATTAAAAACCCAATGCCTGGTGTGCAGCTGTTCACCTGAAGCCACAGCTGTGCATCTGTTACGACCGTTACGACCGTTACCTGAACCCACCACTTTAAGAAGATAAGGCAAACTGAATATTGCACCTTGCAAGTACACTATATTGATGAGTGAAGCTTGACTCTGGGATATTTATCCTATATTTTCCCCCATACTTACAGTCAGCCTCACATAAAATCTCTATATCGCATTTGTAATCTAAAATCGTAATTTCTTCAGTTTTTGTTAATTCCTCTACTATAATCTTCTTATACATACTAAAATATGTATAAGAGAGTATACCAAGTAAACTCCATTAAATCAATTTAATTTCATTATTCTAAAATCACAGTTACATAATTTCTATTTATCCAAATTGATATATATTTTATTAGAAGAACTAGAGGCCCAGTGCATGAAATTTGTGCACTCAGAGGGGTGTGGTGTCCCTCAGCCCAGCTTGCACCCTCTCACAGTCCAGGAGCCCTTGGGGATGTCTGACTGACAGCTTAGCACGGCCATGGAGGTGGGAGAAGCTCCCGTCACTGCCGCTGCGCTCACCAGCCATAAGCCTGGCTCAGGGAATCTGGATGAGCGGTGTTCTCCCTATGGGAGCTCACTGACCACCAGGGTGCAGCTCCTGCATTGAGCATCTGCCCCCTGGTAGTAAGTGCACATCATAGTGACTGATCATTCCACCACTTGGTCAATTTGCATATTAGCCTTTTATTATATAGGATATTCAGACAGATCAATTCTTTTTTATATAAAAATTATACACAGTAAAAACTAATTGGCAAATCAAATGTTGAATTTTACCTGTAAAGGTTTTGCTTTTGAAAGTTACCATGTGTAGCCATGATTTTTACAAAAAGGCAATTTTTCCTCATTAACTTGTATAGATATAAATACTACTATATGCAGTTGTATCTACTAAATATTTTCTTTTGGTTTGGTTTTGCTGCTCTTCATATTTATTTTAAAATTTAGATAAAGCAAAAACTGTTTAGCTCACTGTCCTTTATTTTGGATTAGTTTACTTGGGATTTCTCTTGTTTCTTGAGATAGGCCTATAATGATAAGTCTTCCCTCTTATTAATACTTTAGTTGCATCAAAGAAGTTTTTTTTAATATGTTACTAATGATTTCAGAGATGAAGGGAAAGGGAGAGAAAGAGAAATATCAATGATATGAAAGAATCCCCTCATTCAGCTGCCTCCTGCATACGCCCTACTAGGGATTGAGCCTGCAACTGGGCATGTGTCCTAACCAGGAATTGAACTGACCTCCTGGTTCATGAGTCAACACTCAACCACTGAGTAACACCTGCTGGACACATCACAGTTTTGATATGTCTTATTGTCATTCTCATTTGTCTCTATATAGCTTTTGATCTCACCTTTTATTTATTCTTTGCCCCAGCCATTGTTTAGTGGTATGCTGTTCAAGCTCTACATATTTCTGAGTTTCTTTACTTTCTTTTTGCAGTTGATTTCTAATTTCAAGGCATTATTGGCAGAGAATATGTTTGATATGAATTTCATCCTTCTTGAATTTGTCAAGGTTAGTTTTGTGACCCAACATATGGTCTATCCTTGAGAATGTTCCATGTGCATTGGAGAAAAAAATGTATAATCTGATGTTCTGGGATGAAAGGTTCTGTAAATGTCGATTATGTCCATTTGGTCTAGTGTGTCACTTAAGGCCAATATTTCTTTATTGCATTTTTGTTTAGATAGTATATCTAGCACTGTGGATGGAATATTAATGTCCCCAACTATGATTGTGTTTTGGTCTGTTTCTCCCATTAGTTCTGTGAGTAGTTGTTTTATATATTACTAGAGGCCCGATGCACAAAATTCATGCTAGGGGCTCAGCCCTCTCAGCTGCAGCTTCATCTGGAAGGTCATCTGGAAGGATGTCCAGAAGATTGTTCAGCTGTCCAGTCTAATTAGCATATTACACTTTTATTATTATAGATGGTGCTCCCTGATTGAGTGCATATATAGTAAGAAGTGCTATGTCTTGGTGTACTGCCCCCTTTATCATTATAAAATGTCCATCTTTGTCTCTTGATTATCTTGAAATCCCTTCTGGTGGGTATCAGTATGGCTACACATGCTTCACCCTCTTTTCTGTGGATATTATTTGCTTGGAGGAACATTTTCCACCCTTTTATTTTGACTCTACCTTTGTCTTTGCATTTTGAATCTTCCTTTGTCTTTGCTGTCTCTTGAAGGCAGCATATAGTTGGGTTTTGTTTTTTGATCCAATATGCTACCTTGTGACGTTTTATTAGTGAATTCAGTTCATTTTTATTTAAGGTTATTATTGATGTCTGAGGATTTACTATATCTACTTTATCCATATTTTCTGGTATCTCTGTGCCTCCATTGGTTCTTTTCTTTTTTGTTTATGTCTGTTGTTTTTATTTGGTGGTATTCCATATTTCTTTCCTCTTTTTTAAATCTATGTTTCAGTTTTGGCGTTTTTCTGTGTGGTTACCATTAGGTTTATGAAAAATAACTTGCATATATACAGTAGTTTTGTGGGGTTTTTTTTTAGTACATCTGATCTCTGTCCTTATTTGCCAATTCAGACCTTTACCCTCTCCCATTTTTATGTTTTTGTTGTCACAAATTATCCCTGTTTTTTATGTAAGTCTTTTGGTGATTTTACTCATAGTGTTGTGACCTTTTGCTCTTTGTTTTAGGTAAAATAACCCCCTTGAGTATTTCCTGCATAGGAAGTTTTCTGGTGATAAATTCCTTCAGCTTCTGTATATCTCTGAAGGTATTTATTTCCCCTTCATATTATCAGGATAACTGATGGATATATTATTCTAGGCTGGTAATTTCTCTCCTTCAGTTGTTTGAATATTTGGTTCTACTCTCTTCTGGATTATAGAGTTTCTGCTGAGAAGTTGGATGATAATTGATGAGCTTTCCTTTGTAGGTCATTCCTTCTTTTCCCTGGCAACTTTTAGAATTTTTTCTTTGTCATTAATTTTTTATGGTTTTAATACAACATGTCTTGGAGAGGGCCTATTTGGATTAAGGTAACTAGTGTTCTGTTTGCTTCTTGAATTTGAGGATCTAGTTCTTTCCATCGGTTTGGGAAGTTCTCATCCACCATTTGTTTGAATAGGCTCTCCATTCCTTTCTTTTCTCATCTTCTGGTATGCCTATTATTCTTTTATTGCTTTTTCTGATGGAGTCAGATAGTTCTTATAGAGCACTTTCATGTTTTTTATGCTTAGGTCTCTCTTTTATTCCCTGTGTTATTTCTAGACTAGAGGCCTGATGCACGAAATTTGTGCATGGGCCTTGGCCCTGGCCTCTGACGCCTGCTGTGGATGTGGCTAGAAGGAACGTCCGGAAGGACGTCTGGTCTAATTATTATTTTATTATTATAGGTTCCCATCTTTGATATTACTAATTATTTCCTCCACCTGGTCACTTCTATTGCCTATGCTCAGTAGCTTATTGCTGATCTCCTTAACTGAGTGATTCATCCCAAGAATTTCTCTTTGGTTCTTTTTTAAAGTTTGAATCTCTTTGGTAAAGTGATTTGTGCTCTGAGTGAATCAAGTTCTCTCATCTCATTGAGTATTTTCAGAACTGCAGTCTTGAATTCAGTCATTTACATGACATATTTCCATGTGTTCCAGTTTGCTTTCTGGAGATTTTTCATTTTCTTTCTGAATTACCTCACTAACTTGCTATTTGGTGGGCTGGGCTCCCTCCCTGTCTGGGCAGCTATGTATTGACACTTCTTTAGCAGGTTTCTATGAAGAGATATTTCTCTTATTTTCCAGTAGGTGGCACTGAATCACATGTTTTTTAGTTCTGGGAAATTCCCAAGCTGACCTCTGCAGCTGCCTTCAGTATGGCTGCAAAGTTGGGGAGTGAAGTTTGTTTGTTTGTTTGTTTGTTTTATTAAAAAACAAGCTTTAATCAACCTCATAAAAATTGTTCTTATAATTGAACTTGGATAGGTCCCCTTGCCCAGCAAGTTCCAGGTGATAGTTTCACATTTCCAGGCTTAAGGTGGTCTCCATAGGCCAAAAGGTGTCTGAGTGACAGTACAGATGCTTGAGAGGCAGGAGGTAGGTGCACAGGTGGATCACGTCATCTTTTTAAAGGGTGGCCTGTAGCTCAGCTTCAGGTATACCTTAAACACTGTTAAGCATGTGCCCCAAGAAAACAAGCCTAGAGGAAAAAGACCCTCACACTTGAGAGCCCTGCACCCCTCCTCAATCGCTGCCACCTTGGAACAGGACCAGGCTGAGGCAACAAGCCCACTTGAGTTTGCCCTGAAGGGCTGCCTCGTTCAAATCACATGGTTAGGCACAGCTTCTGAATTCAGCAGGACGTGGAGGAAGCAGGCATGATCTAGCCTCAGTTTTAAGGACCCACCAGTCCCTGGGGTCACCAAGAACTGGTGTTTAATGAGGCCCAAGGGGAAGGGCTGGCTTTCATACAGAACTGCTTGCATAAGCTCTTCCCCACAACTTCCTCCTCTCCAGAGAGCAGTGTTCAGGAAGTCCCAGACCGATGTTGATGCCTAGACACACATGATGCTGATTTGAGGGACAGAACTGGAGCACATGTTCCCTTTTTAAAAGAGACTACAGCAAAATGGTAGGGAAACTGACAGATGTTGCCCCTCAGACTGATACACGCCAGTGTGCTTGCCCTACCAGCTCCAGCCAGAGTTGCACTGACACTGGCATTGAACAGTTAAATGCACAATCCCAAGGATGGCCCAGAGTGGTCCCCGAAATGGGGCCCTTTGGGCTGTTCTGAGCTGTCTCCAGCTGCTGTCACTGTCCACTGAGAAAGGCCAAGTGCCCTTTGGTGCATCTGTTGGCGTAGTGTCCTTTTTCACCACACTTGTCACAGGTGACCTGCTCCAATGGGCCGGGTCCCCCGTTGCCTGCACTGCTGTTTTGACTCTGCATGACCCCGATGGCCTGCGGGGCTCTCTGCTGATTGGAGAAGAGTTTTGACTCGTGAACTGGATCCAGGAGGACGACCTTTGTAATGGAGGATTGTTACTTTGCTTTGAAGGAGGCTGCGTCTGCTGGGGCAGTGGAGGCTGCTCGGTGGTTCCCATTGGCAATTCAAATCGAGGGTACATGAATTTACACGAGGGCCCCTCCGGGCAGAATCCCACGAGGTAATTCACACAGATGACTCTCCGCGTGTGCCGGTTCCTACACAGGGGACCGAACTCTGAGTAGAAGTAGCACTCGGGCATCTTGGTCATGTCCTACTCATGGAGGAACTTGCACTGGTCCTCCTTCTTGCACAGCCAGCGTAGCCAGTGTTAGCACACCACTGTCTTCTCACCACTAATGTGGCGAAACGGGCACATGCCCCCTTTGCCACGGGCAGCTTTCAAAAAGAATTCACAGACAGCAGCCAGGGCCTTGTCCATGCCGGGGAAGGGCAGCGGCTGTGCCCCGAGCTGCTGCTCCACCGAGATCTCCAAGTCGAACTTGATGTGGTCCACGCTGGCGATGATTTCCTGCATGGCAGCAGAGGCGCAGCCGGCCCGGATCCCTCTCCTACCTCGCCGCACTCACACTTCTACACGCCACCAGCAGGCGCACATGGTCCTCCTCCGCCTCGCCTAACCTCTGAAGTTTGTTTTTCCCTCTCAGTATTGGCAACCCCGGACCTCCACAGTGCCGCCCCCAATGCGTCCCACTCAGGGATCACTCACAGAGATACATAACAATTCTGCATATGCCGAAACCGGTTTAGCTCAGTGGATAGAGCGTCGGCCTGCGGACTGAAAGGTCCCAGGTTCGATTCCGGTCAAGGGCATGTACCTGGGTTGCGGGCACATCCCCAGTAGGAGGTGTGCTGGAGGCAGCTGATCGATGTTTCTCTCTCATCGGATGTTTCTAACTCTCTATCTCTCTCCCTCGCTCTCTGTAAAAAATCAATAAAAATATTTTAAAAACAAAACAAAAAAACAAAAAACAAAAAAACAATTCTGCATAGCAGTTCTCAGGTTTGCAGATAATGTGCTCCACATCCCAGCACCAAGCGCAAGGGGAGACAATTTGGGGGAGTCTAAGTGACAGCAGGGCTCTGTGGCTCCATTTCTTAGTTGGGAACACCAACTGCCTGGTGATAAATTCCTTCCGACAACCTCCGAAGAACCTCTGCGCTTCATCTTTGCCCAAGCCTCTCAGCATCTACAGTTCGCACCACTCACTCCATAAGGAGTGACCTCCCGAGATTCTCTGCACCTCACAGCCAAAGGAGCCCCAGCTACAGCCAGCTCCTCCCCTCTCTGGGCCAAGCTGCGGAGCTGCATCCATCCCCTCTTAGATCTCCTCCCTTCTTGCCTCCCCTGATTGTTCCCATTTGCCCACCTTTGGATGCTTCAATGCATGGATCTCTCAGACATGCCTGTGTTGTGAGCAAGGAGTCCTTTGTTGAGTGATAGCTGATCAACTTGTTGAAATTTCATGTGGAGAAACAAAGGGGATCTCTCACACCACCATTCCTCTGACATCCTAGTGTGTCATTTAAAGTTGCTATTTCCTTATTGATTTTTTTTTGTCTGGAAGATCGATCCATTATGTCAAGAGGGCTGCCTCAGCTGGTCTGGCTCAGTGGATAGAGCATCGGCCTGCAGACTGAAGAGTCCCAGGTTTGATAATGGTCAAAGACATTTGCCTGGGTTGCAGGTTCAATCCCGAGTAGGGGGTGTGCAGGAGGCAGCCGATCAATGATTCTCTCTCATCGCTGATGTTTCTATCTCTCTCTCCCTCTCCCTTCCTCTCTGAAGTCAATATAGATAGAGAGAGAGAGAGATAGAGATGATAGAGATAGAGATAGAGATAGAGATATAATTTTTTTAAGGGGGCTATGAAAAGGTCCTTGCCAGGTTTAGGCTGCAAAGTCAACCAAGTGTCCATGAGCTCTGGTTGTTAGATTTCTAACATATGAGTCGGGGGGTACACAAACATTTAATCAGTAGGCAGGCTGAGGCAGTATGACCAAACACAGTATGACCTGCCATGTAGTAGCTGGTGACTGCAGGAGAGCCCCTTCTTCCTACAGTGTCTCTCCAGGGCCCTCTACTGTAAAAGCTTAACATTGTGCTGACTTTAAAGGAGAAATAATGAGGAATTCCATCCATATCACTGAGCACATAACGACGGATTTAGAACTTATAGCAATAAATTTGAGGGCAATAAAAGTAACTAACAGCACAGCACTCAGTGAGGAACATGATGTTCATACATAGAATATTAACCTATTTTAAAATGAATTTCCTCAGATGATAGCAACTGACTATTTGAAAAAAGAAGACAAAATTTTCTGGATATACGTTTACTTTCCAAATAAATTAAAATTGCTTAAAAAACGAACCAGAATCACAGACATTCCAGAAAACTGGGAACGTAAGCCAGCCAAAGGAATGGCATTTCAATTTTTCAATTTTATTTTTTTATTATTTTGTTAGCTTTTTTTTTGTTTTGTTTTTGCTTTGTTTTCCCTTTTTGTTGTTGTTTGTTTGTTGCTTTTTTTTCTTCTTTTTTTGTTCTCCTTTTTTTTGTTTGTTTGTTCCTTTATTTCCTACTTCTGTTCACATTATTTTTTCAACCACATGAGCAACAGACATGTGAGCGGTATGCTCTTGTCCAGGGAGCATCAGCCCTGTGAGCTGCCTGCCTTGAGCCTAAGAGCGGCAGCCTCATGTGGCCTTCCCCTGTCCAATGAGCAGCAGCTGTTTGAGCAGCCTGCTTCCCCGTCCAAAGAGCATCAACCACACGAGCAGTCCGACCTGTCCGTGAAGCAGCAGCTGCACGAGCAGTCTTCCTACATCTGAGGAGAGGCAGCCCTGCGCAGCCTGCCCCCATCCGAGGAGCAGCAGCTGCGCACTGCCCGCACCCTGCACTAGTACGAGCAGCAGCACTTGCACAAGCATCTTGCCCTCACCCAAGCAGCAGCAGCTGCACGAGAAGCCTGCCCAATCCGAGGAACAGCAGCTGTGTGAGCAGCCTGCCCCCATCCGAGGAGCAGCAGTTCTGTGAATGGCCCAGCCCTATTCGAGGAGCAGCAGCAGTCCACCCCAGTCCGAGGAGCAGCAACCACATGAGCAGACTGCCCACATCCGAGGAGTGGCAGCTCTACGCAGCACGCACCGGTCTGAGGAGCACAGCCACAACAGCCTGCACCTGTCCGATGAGCAGCAGCTGGACCTAGGAGCAGTACCCCCAAAATCAGCCCACCACATCAGAGGAGCAACAGCAGCATGCAGCCAGCCCCCATTCAAGGATCAGCAGCCATGTGAGCAGTCCGTCCCAGTTCAAGGAGTAGCAGCTGCGTGTATAGCCCGCCCCATCCAAGGAACAGCAGCCTCGTGATCAGCACATCCTTTGTCTGAGGAACAGCAGCTATGTGTTCCTCAGACACACCAGCCAGAGGAGCCACCACAACAGTGAACAGCACCCACCACAGGAGCTCCTGCCAACTGAGGAGCAGCTGCTACAACAACCGCCAGAGGAGCAACCACAGCCCGAGGAGCCACTGCCACCCAAGGAGCAGCCCCTGAACGACTCAACATCTAGATATGTCGGTGAGATCAAATATGGGTAGACAAAGAAACCCCCAAAGGAAAGAAAAGGAGGACTTGCCAGAAAAGCAGCTAAGTGAAAGGGAGGCATGCAGCATGACAGAAAAAGAATTAAGATTAAGGGTCCTAGAATGCATAAACAGGATGGAGGAAAAAATCAACAACTTATGCAAGAAGCAACAAGAAACAGATGAAAAAAATCAATAAATTATGTAAGAACCAAGAAGAAATGAAGAGTGAAATAGCTGCAATAAAAAACACCATTGAAAGTTTCAACAGTAGACTAGGAGAAGCAGAGGACCGCATTAGCGAATTAGAAGACAGGGAAACAAAACACACCCAAACTGACCTGCAACTGGAGAAAAACTTAAAAGACAGGAGGAGAGCCTAAGGGAGCTATGGGACAACATAAAACGAAACAACATACGAATAATAGGGGTGCCAGAGCAACAGAAACAGGAACAAGACTTAGAAAACCTATTTGAAGAAATAATATCAGAAAACTTCCCTGAGGTGGGGAAGAAAAAAGTCACACAAGCACGGAGAGTCTCAAACAAGGTGAACCCAAAAAGACCCACACCAAGACACATCATAATTACCATGGCAAATGTTCAGGACAAAGAGAGAATCTTACAGGCTGCAAAAGAGAGACGGAAAGTTACATACAAGGGATCTCCCATTAGATTATCAAATGATTTCTCAACAGAAACACATCAGGCCAGAAAAGAATGGACGGAAATCCACAAAGTGATGCAAAGCAAAAGACTGAATCCAAGAATACTCTATCCAGCGAGGCTATCATTCAAAATTGAAGGGGAAATAAGAAGGTTCACAGACAAAAAAAGGCTAAGGGAGTTTATCACCACCAAGCCAGCAATGCAAGAAATGCTAAAGGGACTGGTGTAAAAAGAAGAAATAAAAAGCTCAGAAAGAAAACAGCCACAAAAAATAGAAATGGCTACAAACAAGTACCTTTCAATAATAACTTTAAATGTAAATGGACTAAATGCTCCAATCAAAAGACATTGAGTGGCTGAATGGATAAAAGAACATGACCAATACATTTGCTGTCTACAAGAGACCCACCTCAGAAGAAGGGACTCACACAGACTGAAAGTGAAGGAATGGAAAAATATCTTTCAGGCAAATGGAAATGAAAAAAAAGCTGGGGTAGCAATACTTATATCGGACAAAATAGACCTCAAAGTGAAGGCCATAACAAGAGATAAAGAAGGCCACTTCATAATACTAAAGGGATCAATACAACAAGAGGATATAACCCTGATGAACATATATGACCCCAATGCAGGAGCACCCAAATACATAAAAAAAAAAACTCCTGTAAGATATCAAGGGAGAGATCGACAACAATACAATCATAGAAGGGGACTTTAATAAACACCTGACATCACTGGATAAATCCTCCAGACAAAACATTGGCAAAGAAACAGCAATCCTAAATGACTCACTAGATCAGATAGATGTAATTGACATCTTCAGAACACTTCACCCCAAAGCCACGGAATATACGTTCTTCTCAAGGGCTCATGGGACATATTCAAAAATAGACCACATATTGGGTCACAAACAAAGTCTCCCCAAATTCAAGAAGAATGAAATCATACCAAGCATCTTCTCAGACCACAATGGCATAATATTAGAAATAAACTACAATAAAAACAACCCAAAATACTCAAACACTTGGAAGCTGAATAGCATATTATTAAATATTGATTGGGTTGCCAATGAGATCAAAGAAGAAATTAAAAACATCCTGGAAACTAATGACAATGAAAACACAACAATCCAAAACGTATGGGACACAATGAAAGCAGTCCTGAGAGGGAAGTTTATAGCTACACAGGCCTATCTCAAAAACAAGAAAAAATGGTGGTAAATCATCTAACTCTTCAACTCAAAGAATTAGAAAGAGAGCAACAAGAAAACCCCAGAGTGAGCAGAAGGAAGGAGATAATATAGATTAGAGCAGAAATAAATGACATAGAGACCAAAAAAAAACAATACATAAAATCAATGAAACCAAGAGCTGGTTCTTTGAAAGGATAAACAAGATTGATGAACCTCTAGCCAGGCTCACCAAGAAGCAAAGAGAGAGGACCCAAATAAACAAAATCAGAAACAATAGAGGCGAAATAACAACAGACCCCACAGAAATACAAATGACTGTTAAAAAATACTATGGACAACTCTACTCCAACAAACTAGACAACCTGGAGGAAATGGACATATTCCTAGAAAAATATAACATTCCAAAACTCAATCAGGAAGCATATAAAAATGTCAACAGTCCAATAACGCTGGAAGAAACTGAAGCAGTCGTCAAAAAGCTTCCAGCAAACAAAAGCCAAGGACCAGATGGCTTCACAGGGGAGTTTTACCAAACATTCAAGGAAGAACTAAAACCTATCCTCCTCAGACTACTACAAAAAATTCAAGAGGAAGGAACACTTCCAAGCTCATTCTATGAAGCCAGCATCACCCTAATACCAAAACCAGGTAAAGACAACACAATGAAAGAGAATTACAGGCCAATATCCCTCATGAACATAGATGCCAAAATCCTCAACAAAATCTTAGCAAATAGGATCCAGTAGTACATCAGAAAGATCATACACCATGGCCAAGTTGCATTTATCCCAGGGATGTAAGGATGGTACAATATCCGCAAATCAATAAACGTGATACATCATATAAACAAATTGAAAGAAAAAAACCACATAGTCATATCAATTGATGCAGAAAAAGCGTTTGACAAAATTCAACACCCATTTTTGATAAAAACTCTCAGCAAGGTGGGAATAGAAGGATCATACCTCAACATAATAAAAGCCATATATGGCAAACCCACAGCCAACATCATACTCACTGGACAAAAACTAACACCATTCCCCCTAAGAATAGGAACAAGACAGGGATGCCCACTCTCACCACTCCCTGTTCAACATAGTACTGGAAGTATTAGCCATTGCAATTAGGCAAGAAGAAGAAATAAAAGGCATCCAAATTGGAAAAGAGGAAGTAAAACTGTCCTTATTTGCAGATGACATGATATTATACATACAAAACCCTAGAGACTCCATCAAAAAGCTACTAGACTTAATACATGAATTTGGCAATGTAGCAGGATACCGCCATCTTGGTTTTCTCCTGAGGCATTTCTATACACCAATAGTGAACTTTCAGAAAGAGAGATTAAATAAACAAACCCATTTACCATCGCACCAAAAAAATTAAGATACCTAGGAATAAACTTAACTAAAGAGGTTAAAGACCTCTACTCAGAAAACTACAGGACACTGAAAAAAGAGACAGAGGAAGACATAAACAGATGGAAGAACATACCATGTTCTTGGATTGATAGAATCAACATCATTAAAATGTCCATATTACCCAAAGCAATCTATAAATTCAACGCATATCCCATTAAAATACCAATGGCATATTTCACAGACCTAGAATGAACTCTCCAAAAATTCATCTGAAATAAAAAAAAGACCCCAAATAGCTGCAGCAATCCTGAGAAAGAACAAAGTAGGTGGGACCTCAATACAAGAAATCAAGCTGTATTACAAGCCACTGTTCTCAAAACTACCTGGTACTGGCACAAGAACAGACATACAGATCAATGGAATAGAATAGAGAGCCCAGAAATCGGCCCAAACCAATATGCTCAATTAATATTTGACAAAGGAGGCAAGAACATACAATGGAGTCAAGATAGTCTCTTCAATAAATGGTGTTGGGAAAATTGGACAGATACATGCAAGAAAATGAAACTAGACCACCAACTTACACCACACACGAAAATAAACTCAAAATCGATAAAGGACTTAAATATACGATGGAAACCATAAAAATGCTAGAAGAATCCAAAGGCAACAAAATCTCAGACATATGCCGAAGCAATTTCTTCACTGATACATCTCCTAGGGCATTGGAAATTAAAGAGAAAATAAACAAATGGACTACATCAAAATAAAAAGCTTCTGCACAGCAAAGAAACCATCAACAAAACAACAAGAAAGCCCACTGCATGGGAGAACATATTTGCCAATGTTATCACCGATAAGGGTTTAATCTCCAACATTTATAGGGAACTCATACAACTTAACAAAAGGAAGATAAACAATCCAATCAAAAAATGGGGAAAGGACATAAATAGACACTTTTCAAAAGAGGACATTCAGAAAGCCAAGAGACGTGAAAACATGCTCAAAGTCACTAATCATCCGAGAGATGCAAATCAAAACAACAAGGTACCATCTCACACCTGTCAGAATGGCTATCATCAACAAATCCACAAAGGACAAGTGCTGGAGAGGATGTGGAGAAAAAGGAACACTCGTGCACTGCTGGTGGGAATGCAGACTGGTGCAGCTACTATGGAAGACAGTATTGAGTTTCCTCAAAACACTAAAAATGGAACTCCCATTTGACCCTGTGATCCCACTTCTAGGAATATATCCCAAGAAACCAGAAACACCAATCAGAAAGGATATGTGCACCCATATGTTCATAGCAGCACAATTCACCATAGCTAAGATCTGGAAACAGCCTAAGTGCCCATCAGTAGATGAATGGATTAGAAAGCTGTGGTACATCTACACAATGGAATACTATGCTGCTGTAAAAAAGAAGGAACTCTTACCACTTGCAACAGCATGGATGGACCTGGAAAGCATTATGCTAAGTGAAATAAGCCAGTCAATGAAGGAAAAATACCACATGATCTCACTCATTTATGGATAATAAAGACCATTATAAACTTATGAACAAAAATAGATACAGAGGCAGAGCTGACTCGAACAGACTGTCAAACTACAGTGGGAAGTCTGGGGAGGGTTGGGGGGCTGAAGGGGGGTGGTAAGTGATCAACCGAAGGACTTATATGCATGCATATAAGCATAACCAATGGACATAAGACACTGGGAGGTAGGGGAGGCCAGGGGATTGTAAGGGACGGGGGAAAAAAGGAGACATATGTAATACTCTTTGTAATACTTTAAGCAATAAAACAATAAAAAATAAAAAAAGAACCAGAGTGGCAGTAAATTCAGGCTGAAGCATTTCCAAAAAGATTTCAGAAGAGCCTGGGAATGTAAAAGCCCGGTGAGATACATTCGCAAACTTGACGCTGCCTGAGGAAGTTGAGCTGAAGAGCATCTCCCAAGGGCAGTGTGGTACCAAAAACAATAACAGGTCACACGTATCTGAAGGCATTGTAGCTTGCCACACATTTCACACATTTGTCTAGGAGACAAGAAGTCTATGAGAAAATCTGTCTTTGTCCATCTGGGCTGCTATTACAAAATAACACAGACTGGGTGGCTTATAAGCAATAGAAATTTATTTTTCACAGATTGGAGGCTTGGAAGTCCAATATCAAGGGGCCAGAAAACTCAGGGTTTGATGAGGGCTCACTGCCTGCATCCTAAATGGCATGTTTTGCTGTCTTCACATGGTGAAGGGACCTCTTTTCTAACAGCACTAATTCCATTTGAGAGCTCAGACCTCATGACTTAATCATCTCCCAGAGGCCCCACCTTCTAATACCCATCACCTTGGTTATTAGATTTCTTACATATGAATCAGGGTGTACACAAAGATTTAATCAGTAGCGTAATCAAGACAGACATTATTAGCCCCAATGGGCACAGGAGGAAACTGAGTCAGAGGCTAGAACTCCAGTCTCCTGATCCAGTGCATTTGCTGGTTCACCTACCCGCCTCTCTAAGTTCTGCTTCAAGTTCCCCTTTGTCCATGAAGCCTTCCTTGACTAACCCAAGCCAAAATTCTCACTAGGCATTCTGAGAAATTCGTTGCACAGCATTACACATGTCTAAGAACAGTGGTTCTCTAACGTTAGCTGAATATCAGCATTACCTGAGGGCTTGTTAACACACAGACGACTGGGCCCCACTCCCAAGGTTTCCCATTCAGTAGTTCTGGTGTGGGGCCCAAAATAACTCATAAGGTCCCAGGTGATGCCGAGGCTGCTGGTCACAAAAACACAATTTGGGAACCATTGGTTCAGAAGCCAGCAGGTTCTTCACCTGCATTCTAGGTTTGACCTGTGAGTCCAGCAGAGAAGAACCAAATCTTCATTTCCTCAAGCAAAGGCTCTCCCAAAGGGCAGCCTCTCTTTTTCTGGATGTTCAGAGCCCTGGGGTGCCTAGAGGCGACTTTCCTGAGAGCCAACCCATCATTTTAACTTGACCTTTTCATTTCTTGGCTCCAGAAAGGTCTGCTGTTCCCCTTAGCTCCCTGTTACCTCCTGTCTAAGAACCAAGAAGACAGCTAGGCCGGCATCACTACACCTCAGGCTTGCCCAGGTATGCTCAGCCCCTTTCGTGCATTGTCTCAATAGCTAGAAGTAAGAGAGGCTGTTTGGAGGGGTCTCTTCATGACTGCCTCTTCCAGTCCAAATAAAATGACTGCCCATTGGTGAGAAAGGTCCCTCCCCAAAGTAGTTTATTTCCATATCATACACATACACTAGGATTTCTCCTCTTTTAATCAAGTTACATAAAAGCTTGAGATACCTCTGTTTCTTTGACCTAACTTTCTTTTTAAAGATGAAATATCCCCTTATAAATTCAAATTCACAATAGAAATTATGTCCTCAAACTGCCAATATGACATTCACAAGCTTTCCCAAAAGATACAAACTGAAAGCCCCCCAAGTTGTTGTTAACTAGCAGAGGTGTATTTGGGGTTCCACACCCTAAATTGTGTAAAAGTTTGAGTCACTATTTTAATATCAGGTACGCTCACATGAAAATCCAGACTGCCGCTTTTCTTGAAAAATGTAGGTCACAGCCAACCCAGGGTCTGACTTCCTTTTTGACAACAAGCAGCTGGACCTGCTTCCCCTGGACAGGACAAGTGCTTTCCAGGTCTCTGCAGACTCCAGCATTTAAACAATGGCCACAGGTGCCCGCGCTTCAGCCCTTCTCTACTTGTCCCTGGTAGGTATCTGAGTTTGCACTTCTGTTCTTAAGAACCACGTGAGCTTCTAAACAGGTAGGATGCTTAAATTCTCTTAAAGTAGCAAAGGAACGTGATGAGAGCTGTCTTGTGATTGTTCTCTGCTTCTTCCAGGCACCTCTTTCATCCTCAATTCCTGGGTGCCGAAGTCCTGGGAACTTGAGATCCTGAGTGCCAGACAGGTGTGGCGAGGACAGTCACAGGATGTCTTGATAAGACCTGTGAGAGAATAGCCAGGGAGACACCATTAAGAAAAGTGGAAGAGGGGATGGAAGGAAGAGGGGATGGGGACAAAGGCTGAGGAAAGGAGATGGAAAAAGAAGACTCACCTGCGCTTCTTAAGCCAGAAGGTTATGCCTCCGCCTACCAGCAGGAGGGATGCCAGTACTGCTGCGACGATCCAGCCCACCGGCACATGACTCCCCTCTGCTTCAGGAACACAGGAGTTTCTCAGCCCTGGGATTCCTCCTTAGCTCAAGCCACCTGGTCTCAGCACATGTGAGGGTGCCAGGTGCTTATTTCCTCTCCCATTTAAAGTTGCCACTTCTGGCCCAGCCAGTGTAGCTCAGTGGTTGAGCATCGACCTATGAACCAGGTCACGGTTCGATTCCCGGTCAGGGCACATGCCTGGGTTTGTTCCGCAGTGTGGGGTGTGCAGGAGGCAGCCAATCAATGATTCTCTCCCATTATTGATGTTTCTATCTCTCTCTCCCTTCCTTTCTGAAATCAATATACATATATATATATGTTTTTTAATAAAAACAATAAAAGTGGCCACTTCTATTCCCCTGAAATTTGGAGGGCCCAGCTTTTCTCAGGGCCTGGGCATCCGTAATCCAGTCCATTTCAGCTTATACAGCACAGCATATAGGGGAGGGCAGTAATTCCTCAGCGAGGCAGTCCTGAGTCTAAGCCCAGCTTTCCTCTTTTGAACAATGTGGCTGTGGGCAGTAACTTGACCTAGCTGAGCCTCAGGTTCTCATCTATAAAGTGAGAATAATACTTGCTTCAGAGGAGAGGTGACTGGATGGCATGCTGTGTGCAGGGTGCTCAGCCCGCGCACGGGAAGCAGCCGGAGAACCACAGCTACCTGTGTACCCTGCCTTCTCCTGCTCCCATCCCCTCTCCTGAGGAATAAGTCTTCCTGGGATTCTTCATGTGCCGCCTACTTCTGAAACTCGGAGGATTTTAGTCTCACTTTTCTTGCATATGGAACGTCCTGCCTCAGTGCCTTTTGAGTTAAGATCTTTATTCCCCTCTGTCCTGTACCCGGATCCCCTCCTTTTTCCTTCCTGGTCAGGGTCTCATCTCTGAAACCCCTCTATCCTGCATCAGTCCACTCCCACCCTTCCTTGTCCCTCCCTCTGTGCTTCAGAACCACATCCCCTCCCTGCGGGGCCCTAGTTCTCACCCCAGTAGAGGACGATGTCCTGGCCTCCGAGGCTGTTGTGCCTCACTCGGCAGGTCAGGCCAGCTGCCTCCCCAGCCGCCACGTCCAGTGTCACTCGGAGAGACCACGTCCCGTCAGCATTGGGCAGGACGTCCCCTTGCTGAGCGCCCGGCTGCTCCTGCTGCCCCCGCATCCACCTCACCCACACAGGCTCTGGGTAGAATCCTGAGACGTGGCACACCAGCAGCAGATGACCAGGGCCAGGAGGGGGGCCACTGGACAGCCAGGCCTCGGGCTTCACTGCATCCAACAAGGGAGTGGGGCCTCTGCATTAGAGGCTCCGGCCCCGTGGCTGACTCAGGCAGCCCACAGTCCCACCGCAGGAAACGAAGGCTCCGGTCACTTCATCCATTTGTGCTAGCATCTCCCTGACCCAGTCTCCTGTAAACGCCCCTGCCTACACTCCTAGAGCGCCCTGTGCTCAGCTTTAACATATCCAAGTTTCACACCCTGCTTTACTGCTTGTCTTCCCATCCTCCCCCTCAAGCAAAGATCCTGTTTGACCCCAGTGCTTATTTAACTGAACTCACAAACCCAAAGGTTGCTCAGTGAATACTATGGAATGAATAATGCCCTCAGGCCTTAGCCATCCCCTCCTGAGCCTTTCTCTTCCAAGGCTCAAAGGAATGGAAACCTAGAATGGGAAACCCAGATGGAGCCCCACAGAGGAGGGATGAGGGGGAGAGGGAGACATGCAGGCTGACCTTTCTTCTCCAGATCCTGCTGTCCTGCTTCAAGGAGGCTCGTCACTAATTGGGGGCAAATGTCATTGAGGAGC
>NW_005871238.1:610151-613710 GCF_000147115.1 Myotis lucifugus | reverse complement strand
CGAGCCCACAACCTGGGCATGTGCCCTTGACTGGAATTGAACCTGGGACCCTTCAGTCCCCAGGCCAACCCTCTATCCACTGAGGCAAACAGGCTAGGGCTGTTTGTTTGTTTTTTAATTTGATCCCAGTGCAGCCACCAGGAGCCCTTCTTGGTAGATAGCCTCTTTCTCAGGGTCCACACTAGTATAGTCCACTTTAAAACTTCAATTGCACATCAAGTTTTAAGGTCATGCTTCCCCTCAGCACCAACCAGGTTTCAGCAGTGGGACTTTGGGGAACAGGTGCATTCCGTCCTGTCATAGAAAGCACTCTCTCTCCCTAATTTAAACTACTTCAGTTGGGACCTGGAGGAAGGATTGAGGCGGGTGGGGGGAAATGGTCAAAAACTCTTTTTACTAACTGGTCATCTCATTGCAGTCATCTGTTGGTTGTGTGCCTCCCAGACTAAGACAAACTGGTCATGGATACCTTCCATTTTTAAGCTGCCCAAATGTTAGCTCTGCTTTTTTGTTTCTGTTGTGTGGCCAGGTCGAGGGACCCCATCAGTGCATGATTGGGGCCGGGTAGGGATGTGGGAGGTTGGCCAGCCAGGGAGGGACTGTGGGAGGGCTTCAGGGCGTGTCCGGCCCATCTCACTCAGTCCCAATCGGCCAAACTCCAGCAGCAAGCTCACTTACCGGCAGGGGTGGGCAAACTTTTTGACTCGAGGGCCACAATGGGTTCTTAAACTGGACCGGAGGGCCGGAACAAAAGCATGGATGGAGTGTTTGTGTGAACTAATATAAATTCAAAGTAAACATCATTACATAAAAGGGTACAGTCTTTTTTTTTTTTTTTAGTTTTATTCATTTCAAACGGGCCGGATCCGGCCCGCGGGCCGTAGTTTGCCCACGGCTGGGTTAGAGCATCTCCCCCTGGTGGTCAGTGCACATCATAGCGAGCGGTTGAGTGGTCTTAGCATATCATTAGCATATTGCGCTTTGATTGGTTGAACGGACGACCAGATGACGGGACACTTAGCATATTAGGCTTTTGTTATATAGGACTAGAAGCCCGGTGCATGAAAATTCATACACTCGGGGGTCCCTCAGCCTGGCCTGCGCCCTCTCGCAGTCTGGGAGCCCTCAGGGGATGTCCAACTGATGGCTTAGGCCCGCTCCCTGTGATAGCCTAAGCCACAGTCTGGCCTCCCTCTGCGGGAGGTGACCGGGCGGGTGGGCCGGCCGATAAGGGGACAGTGCTGGCCAGCCCTGACCCCTCGATCACCCCTCCCCTGCCGCTGGTCATCACTGCCCCTCGCCAACCAGTCATTCCTCTGTTCGGTTGATTTGCATATTATGCTTTTATTATATAGGATAGGAAGTTCACATCCTTGCTAAGCCAAATTGTAGGAGTGTATGGGGGGCAGGTACAGTGTTTTGGCCAGGTTCAAGCCTCAGACTAATGAAAAGCCAGGGTCCTCTCATTGCCATGTGCAAGTCCCAGCTGGAGGGCAGGGCCCTCCCAGCACAATTATCGCCAATGGCTGTGGTTGTAAGCTTGAACCTATGGTCCAAACACGTAGCCCCACGTGCCTTGTGCTAGAGTTCGGGTGCATGTAGTTGAGTGAGGTTGAAACTCACGAGAATGCTGTAAACAACGTGATCACGCCCCTACTTTGCCTCGTGGCATCTGCTATAAAATAAAGACACGGCTTGTGGGCGCTGTCATTGTCTCCTCATCAGGGAGGCAGCATCCCACCGAGACCCAGCTATTATTCTCTTGTCTGTCTTTCCTTAATCCTTTCACCCCCCCCCCCCCAACACTCTGGATCACCCTTGGTCGTGCTGGTGTGGCACAAGTGGTGCCCGACCAGGGACTGAGTTCTGGGACCAGGGCCTGAGTATTGGCCGTAACAAGTGACGCCAGAGCAGGCCCTTTGGCCGTAACAAGTGGCGTCGCAACAGGCCTGAGTTCAGGGGAATTTAAAAAGTGGTCAGGTGAAAGGAGGCTCCAAGGCACGCGCAGAGAGTAAGCTTAAAAAACAAAAGTAAGAAAATAAGAAGTTAAGCGTAAAAGGCAAAAGTAAGAAGGCCAAAAAACAAAAATAAGGTAGGGAGCCGAAGTGTGGCAAAATTAGCTCGGTGTAAAACATGGGAATAATGCTTAATTGAAGCATTTTAAAAGTCTAAGCGGTGGGAAATAAGCAGTAGAAATAAGCGGTAAGAAATAAGCTATAGAAGTAAGAAATAAGTAGAAATAAGCGGTAGAAATCGAAAATAAGCGGTAGAAAGCAAGCGGCAAGAAGCAAGCGGTAGAAAATAGGCGGTAGAAAATAAGAAGTAATTAGGAGGTACAAAATAAGGTAGAAATCTCCTAGGTTTTGTTTAAGCCATTGTAAAGCAGGAGATGGCTGTGGTGATGATGTTTAAGGAAGTAATTTTATTTTAGACCTAGATTATAAGCTCTTGCAGCAGTTGCATTGTTTCTAGGCCTTGGTTATCTTTGCATGTATGAACTGATAGCTCCCTGGGACTTGGGTCTGTGTGAGACGCCGGACTCAGAGTGGGAAGTCTCCGGCTCTGCAGGACCGAGGGCTGTTCGTTTCCATGCAGCAGCGGCTGAAGAAAGAAGCTGAGAAGGGACCAGACTTCCACCGGCGTGGACGGGGCTGATTTGACTGGGACTGGTGCGGACTCAATGCCAAGGTCAACCGCCCAAACAGCCTGATCCAGGGGACTGGTTATGCATCAACGACATCGTTGCATCGGCGAGATATCAGCATGGAGTCAGCTGAAGAAATGGCGACTGAGGCCAAGCAAATGTTAGAAAAGCAAGTGGAAGCTATGCTAGCGTTGGTGAACTGTCAGTTTTCTGTAAAATCTTGTGGAGCTAAATCTCAGGACTCTGGGTGGAATGTCCTGAAAACGTTAACATGTTTGTAGTTTGGTTTTGCATTGGTATTGCTCTGGTATTAGCCAGAGTTTTGTTCTCTCTTGTTAACATTGCTGTGTCTATAGTTTTGTTAATAGCCAGAATATGTTTTGATGTTTTGATGATGCTGAATAATTTGTTTAGAGTTTTTTGGATAATGTAAATAGGCGTGTTTAAAAACAAAAGTAAAGGGGGATATATGGGGCACGGGTACAGTGTTTTGGCCAGGTTCAAGCCTTGGACTAATGAAAGGACAGGGTCCTCTCATTGCCACGTGCAAGTCCCAGCTGGAGGGCAGGGCCCTCCCAGCACAATTATTGCCAACGGCTGTGGTTGTAAGCTTGAACCTATGGTCCAAACACATAGCCCCACGTGCCTTGTGATAGAGTTCGGGTGCATGTAGTTGAGTGAGGTTGAAACTCACGAGAATGCTGTAAACAACGTGATCACGCCCCTACTTTGCCTCGTGGCATCTGCTATAAAATAAAGACACGGCTTGTGGGCGCTGGCGCTGTCTCCTCATCAGGGAGCAGCATCCCACCGAGACCCAGCTATTATTCTCTTGTCTGTCTTTCCTTAATCCTTTCCCCCCCCCCCCCCCCACTCGGGATCACCCTTGGTCGTGCTGCGTGGCACAGAGTGACA
>NW_005871238.1:590495-610051 GCF_000147115.1 Myotis lucifugus | reverse complement strand
CTCCCTCCTTGCTCCAGTGATCACAGAGAACAAATCAGCAGGCTTGTCCAAGCAGGAACTGAGATGTCAGTCTCTCCTGTATGAGTGGTTCTCTTGGAGACCCCTCACTTGGAAGTGAGGACCAAATGCATAGCACTTGATCCCTTGATTGGTGACAGACACATGACCTCATCAACCCCCCTTCTGTGTTTACCTCCACACCATCTTCTATCTATTTTCTATGGAGGTAGAAGATGGAATAGGGTTTGGGACAGCAGAACTGGCTTGCCAACTGCTGATGGTACCTTTCAGATTGGTGCCCTAACTGACAATTCCAGGGCACCAAATGAGTCACTAATATCCTGCAAAACAAATGTTCTCTCCTTTGCCCAGAACACTTGGTCACACACCTTGACACCTCTTCTTGTTCCTTTTTCTGTGACTAGCTCCTCCTTATCTTTTAGGTATCAATGTAGATATCATTGCTACCAGAAAGAAATCCCAACACTGCCACGCCTAAGGCAGGAGACTTACCTATCAGCTCTCAAGCTCCTGGTGCCTTCCTTATCATAGCACCTGCCATGTTATCTTCTAAGTGATTCTTGATAGTCTGTCTTCCCGGGTGAGACTAAGTCCCACAAGGGCTTGAACAATGTCAGCTTGGCTCATCTCTGTACTCACAGTGCCTCGCACACAGAAAACACTCAGTATTGGTTGGATAAATAACAAATGATTCCTATGGTTTTGGGTAAGAGTCTGCGTGATTTGCAAAAGCCTAGGGTCCTGCTGAAATTGCCATTGTCCCTGCTTCCTCCAACACCCTGAGAAATACTGAGCTTCACATATCAGATTAGTTGGTAGAACATCTTTGAAATATCTAAATGGCTGTGTCGGAATCAGTGCTTTTATAAATTCATTTTATTTGATCAGCCTACCCTATAAGCATTTGCAAAGCTTGCAAGAGAGGAAATTGTGAGATAACCAAGGATAGGGCATTACCCTAAACTCCTTGCTCGAGGCCTCACAAGCCCAGATCCCTTTCCCAAGTGATTAAAAGTCTGACTCTGTCCAGTCGGAGTTCCCTTTCCACTATTTGACTTAAATTCAGGGGAAATTATGGCTTCTACTACTACACTAGAGCCTCTGACAAACTGCTGTTAACTGACCAACCAGGGCTTTGGGAGCTTTAACCCTTTGCGGTCCAATTTTACTTTTGGAATTCAAACAGTCTGGTCCGAATTAGAAGTCCTTCCTCTCTTGGTTGCAGTAGTTCCCTGGCGGAAGTTGCCCATTAGCTCAATCACCAACTCAGCTCGACATTGGACCTGCTACTAGCGCCTGGTCTGTCGAGTCAGCCTCGATGTTGGACCTCAAAAGGTTAATGTGTATCCGGCGGGAGCCCTTCAGGTTCATGGAGACAGGATGGAGGATGAGCAGCTTCCCTAAAGTAAGGATATTCCTATGCTCAGTCCCTCGGTAGATTCCCTAGGAGCCAGAGCGTTCCGTCCTCCCTTCCCCTCCCACTCCGCACTCCACAATGAAGCAGAAAGGGAAGGTTATGCCATGGGCTTAAGGAAAAATGCCCCTTGGGTTTCAGAGCCCTGGGAGGAAAGAGGGATATTGTTTCCAGGAAGCAGTTCCAGACGTAAGATCCTCCCATATCCCCTGTCCTGAATTGTCTCTTCTCTCTTTTAAAATGGAGTAGCATTTTTAAAAATATATTTTTATTGATTTCAGAGAGGAAGGGAGAGAGAAAGAGAAACATCAATGATGACAGAGAATCATTGATCAGCTGCCTCCTGCACACCCCACACTGGGGATGGAGCCCCCAACCCAGGCATGTGCCCTGACCAGGAACCAAACCTTGACCTCCTGGTTCATAGGTCAGCACTCAACCACTGAGCCACACCTGCCGGGCTAAAATGGAGTAGCATTTTTGTCTGAAGAACCAAGTTCCTGGATTAACTAAAACATGAATTTACAAATGTATATATTGGGTGACATTTATATGCAAGTGAGAAGGAAAATAGGGGGCAACTCTGGGGGCTTACAGCCTAGTTCGGTATCTAGGTAAACAGTCCTCTTACTAGTACTTCCCCATTCTAACTGACTTGGGCGGAGCTGCAAAGCCCACCCCAAGGGGCCCGCCACAAGAAGATACATATATCAAAACCTCCCCACATTGGCAGTTCAGGCTTTGGATCAAAGTCCCCTGGACTAGCAGCGCTGCGTAAAAAAGGTTTTACTTTCCCTTTTCCTCTGGGTGCCGGCTGTCCTTCTCCTGGGTCATTTGCCACAACACAAGTTCCTTAGTATACTACAGTAGAGACCCAGATCCTGCTTTCAAGTTACAATCTAGTAAGAGGGGGGCGGGGGGGAGCATTAAGTACTATGATAGAAATATCCACTTATGGCCTGGATGTTGTGGAGGCCAGGGTCCTAAAGAAAATAAAACTGGTTTAGACTGAAAGTAGACGTTGACCAAGCAGAAAAGGAGGAGGGAAAGATATAGAATTGCTGGCAGAGTGGACACCAGGTACAGAGACCAGGAGATAGCAGAGGCAAACCTCTGCTGAGCTCCAAGCTTGTGCTGGACACTAAGAATTTCACAAGTATTACCTCCTTTGATTCTCACAACAACCCTTTGAAATATGAACTATGATAAACCCCATTTTATAGATGAAGAAACTGAGACATGGAGACGTTAAGTAAATATATTGAACAAAATCACAGTTTACTTACTAACTGATTAAGCCAAGACTCAAACCAGGAAGGTTCTGCCTTTCACTACTTTGCTACCAGGTACTTGAGGACATGGTAGGTTGTCTTTTGTAAAGGAGTATGAAATGCATGGGAAAGCATGATAGGAAAAGAAAACAGGCTAGTAGGTATGGAAAGACAACATGAATGAAGAGTTTACACATCATACTGTCTGGTGGTATTTGGACTTACCTGAAATGTAACGGATCAGCCCTGGCCGGCATGGATCAATGGTTAACCCCTAGAGTGCCGGGGAGCGCGATCGTGCTCCTCCTGTCTTTCGCCAAAAGTGCCCGGAGCGCTATCCCGCTCCTCCTGCAGTGTCACTATTAGATGCTAATAGTTCACTCTTTATTGACAGATGGCACCTAAGTGCAGATTTCCTAAACTGCTGTAAAATCAGTAAAAATGCTTTGGCAATTTTAGCATAGCTCCTAGGATATTGGTTGGCACTCAAAGGGTTAAAGTATCAGCCTGCACACTGGAGAGTTTGGAGTTTGATTCCCAGTCTAGGGCACGTACCCCTATCCGGTTGCAGGTTCAATCCCCCACCCAGGTCGGGGCCTGTACGGCTGGCAACCAATCAGTGTGTCTCTTTCACATCAACGCCTCCCCCCCCACTACAATCAATGGAAAAAAATTCCTTGAGGACTAACAACCAAAAAAAGGAACAGGGATCAAAATTAGGGATTTTTAGTGAAGTGGTCTGGTTTATGTATATTACTCTTAACATTGAGTAAGACAGATTATAAGGAAATAAGACTGTCAACTGTCTCAAGACCAATTGGTAAACTGTTGCAGGGATCCAGACAAGAACTGATAAAGACCAAGAAATTAAAGCTTTAACTAAGGTAGAAGCAATGGGGGTAGGAAGAGTGGATGGATGTGGGAGGTGTTTCAGAAGTGGAACTGATAGTCTATTGAAACCGAGCCAGTGCAGGGAGTCGGAAGTGAAGAGCAATCTAAAATGACTCCCCAGTTTCTTATTGTGGAGAAAGGAGAGAGAGAAGTTGAATTGAATGGAAGATAATTAGGTCGGGTATGATTGTGAGGGTTTGAGATGCTTGTGTAATAGATGAGTCAACTGGAACAATGAGAAGTTAGGTTTATGAGTCTGGAGTAAGAAATGAGATCTGAGTCAAGTTACAGATTGGAGAGTCATGTGGCATATAGATTGTTATTCAAGCCACGAGAATGGATGAGATAACCCAGAGTAGATTTCAGAACAGAAAAAGACTGAAGGTGGGCTCTGGAAAAACATCAGAGATACAACAGGGCAATTGGATGCAAGGGGACCAGGAGGAGCCAAGGTAGGTGGAAATTGTGGGCGTGCTGCCACCAAAGCTAAGGGGAGAAAAGGGTTTCAAGAAAGAAAAACGGGTCAATTCTGACATCTCAAGATAAAATTTGGAAAGTGTTCCTATATTTGAGATGGAGAAGTTGTGGCTGGCCCTAAATGAGCGGTGGGGATGGGAGCCAGATCAGAGTGTAGGTTTAGGAGCGTGTGGGAGGAAGGAGATGGAGATGGCACTTCTCAAGAAGCTTGGTTTTGGTGGAAGGGAACGAATACAGGATCAAAGGCTTTGTTTTGTGTTGTTGTGTTTTTTTAAAATATATTTTTATTTATTTCAGAGAGAAAGGGAGAAATAGAAACATCAATGATGAGAGATAACCATTGATTGGCTGCCTCCTGCACACCCCCCACTGGGGATAGAGCCTGCAACCCAGGCATGTGCCCTTGACCAGAATCGAACCTGGGACCCTTCAGTCTGCAGGCTGATGCTCCATCCACTGAGCCAAACCAGCCAGGGCTGTGTTGTTTTTTATTATTTTTCTCCATCACCATTTATCACCATTTACCATGTTCCACCTCCACATGCCATCCCCCCCCCCACACACACACACAATCATCACACTGTTGTCTGAGTTCTTTCTCTTTTTTTTTCTCTTTTGCTTAATCCCTTCATCTCTCTCTCTCCCACCCAACACCCAGCCTCCTATCACCAGAGCTGTCTGCCTGCTCTCTATGAATCTTTCTCTACTTTGCTTGTTATTTCAGTTTTTTCATTAGATTCCACATGAGTGAAATCATGGATATGAGTGAAATCATATGGTACTTGTCTTTCCCTGACTGGCTTATTTCACTTAGTATAATGTGGTGTGTGTGCTGTTGTTTTTTGTTTTGTTTTTAAAAATATGTTTTTATGGATTTCAGAGAGGAAGGGAGAGAGAAAGAAACATCAATGATGAGAATCATTGATCAGCTGCCTCGTGCACACCCCCTACTGGGGATCAAGCCCGCAACCCAGGCACATGCCCTTGATGGGAATCGAACCTGGGATTAAACTCCATTATTAATTGCACATTGATGTGCAATTGAAGTTTTAATAGCTGGTTTGGCTCAGTGGATAAAGCGTTGGCCTGCGGACTGAAGGGTCCCAGGTTCGATTCTGGTCAAGGGCACATGCCTGGGTTGCAGGCTGGGTCCCCAGTGGGGGTGTGTAGGAGGCGGCCAGTCAATGATTCTCATCATTGATGTTTCTATCTCTCCCTCTCCTTTCCTCTCTGAAATCAATGAAAATATATTTTTTTAAAGAAAACAGAATGGGAGGTGTTGCAAGTGGAAGGAACTCTTCAGTGGTAGGAAAGGGAAAGATAGCAGTGCCAAGTGTTATTTGAAAGTCAAGTTAACCCCCCTCATGTAAACACTGGCTGGAGTAATTGAGCAGGTAATCAGTAAAGGGAATTACAAACCCCTAAGAGTAGTTTGTATTGATAAAAAAATAAATTCATTATTACTTGAGGTTTCTGAAAGATATAACAGTACTACTTTGGGTTGACTTTTTTTTTTAATCTAAAGTTAAATACCCGGTTCTAGAACCTTATTCTGGTCTTTGAGGCTTAGTTGCCTGAGAGGATTAAGCCAGCTGATGCAGGTGTAAAGAAAGAAATAATGCAGTAAATTATTGCTATTACTATCTCAAGTTATTTTTTTAGAGAGAAACATTGATTTGTTCCACTTATTTATGCGTTCATTGGTTGCTTCATATATGTGCTCTGACCCGGGATCGAACCCACACAACCTTGGTGTATCATGACGAAACTCTAACCAACTGAGTTACTAACCAGGATTTGAATTATTGTTTTAAATAAAATAACATGTCAAAGCACAAAGGATGGTGTCTTAACGAAGGCTCATTAAATTTTAATTTCCTCTTTTTCATATTAGAAATTTAAACTAAATGCTCTCCATAGACAGGGCAGGAGAGATACTGAAAGCTGGGAGGCTCTTGAGACCCTGCTACAGTATCCAGGTGAGAACATGCATGTAGTAGTGGTTCTCCAGAGAAACAGATCCAATAGTACACGTGTGTGTGTGTGTGTGTGTGTGTGTGTGTGTGTGTGTGTGTTTTACAAGAATTGGCTCATGCAATTACAGAGGCTCAGAAGTCTCATGACCTGCAGTCTTCAAGCTGGAGATTCAGGAAAGCCAGTGGTATAATTCAGCCCGAGTCTGAAGGCCCGAGAACCATGAGCACTGATGTCCAAGGGCAGGAGAAGATGGACGTCCCAACTCAGACAGAGAACAGATTCATCCTTCTCCCACCTTTCTGTACTATTAAGACCCTCAATAGATTGGGGGATGCCCACTCACAGTGGTGAGGGTTATCTTTTTTTATTCAGTCTACTGACTTAAATGCTGATCTTTTTTCAAAATATCCTCATAGACGCACTCAGAAATAATGTTTACCAGCTTCTGGGCACCCCTTAGTCCAGTCAAGTTGACACATAAAGGCAGCCACCATAACTCGGGACTCCCAGCGTTTATGGAGGACTCGTGTGTTTGGGATTTAAGTGATCAGTGCATAACACCTCCTGTTTCCCCACCTGAGTACATAATAGGTCTCTTTTCCTCATTTGAGTTCCGAACAGTGGTTATGAGAAATGAGGCAAATGGCAAAACTCACCTTTATAACTGATAAAGGCCATATTGGACTATAGGGCTTAGGTTTGCAGCCACAATGGGCTTCCTAACAGGGAAATTCAGAATTAGACTGACTCACCTTCCCACCCTAATTATCTGCCGGAAGCCAATTCCAGCATGTTCAGCAGGACTGAATCATCTGGAGTGGCAAGGGCATTTCCCCAAACCTGAAAAAGGATGATTGCTTGCTGCCAGACAGCTCAGGGCATCTTAATCTACATGTTATTACCTCCTACTGGCCAAACACCTGAACAGCCGTAGGCTAATTCTCCCCATTCTGACAATGGACTCTATAGGAAACCCTGACCCTTTGATGTGTATATCTCTGCCTTGCCTCAGGACAATTTGTGTTAAAAAAAAAAAAAGCATGGGATCCTGAGACGAGGAGAACTCAGTTTCTTTAGCTAGGCTCCTCTGCCCCCCAATGCCTTTCAAAATTATGCTTCATCTCTGGACTCTTTATTAAGTTATGCACAGCCCTTCTCCAGATTGCTGAACCCTTCTAGATGCTGGAACAAGAACCCCGGCAATTATCAATGGAAAACGATAGGCCTCTCACTCATGGGGATGTGCCCTGTAAGACTTAGAGAAAGCAGATCCAAGTAGATGCTTTCTGCATTGAGTCGGGGGGGGGGGGGGGGGGCGGGAGGGGGCCACGGTGTGAAGGGAGTGAAAGCCAGAGTGAAGAAAGGCCAGGAGTGTTAATATGGTTTCTGCCTCCCAAAAGAAAGCATCAGAAATGTGGAGAAAGTCTCCCTCCAATACCATGTCCTATTGCTGTTTTCTCCTTAGGCTTTCAGACACCACCATCTGTATGGGGACATACAGAGATGCTGGCCCTAGCCAGTGGTAAACTTTACCTCAACAGTATGGTGACTGAGCTCTAGCTGGTTTGGCTCAGTACATAGAGTGCCAGCCTGCGGACTGAAGGGTCCCAGATTCTATTCTGGTCAAGGACACTTACTTCAGTTGCAGGTTCCATCCCTGGCCCTGGACGGGGCATGGTGTGGAAGGCAATTGATGTATCTCACATCGATGTTTCTCTCAGTCTCTTCCCCTTCCCTTCCACTCACTCTAAAATGGAAACATATTCTCGGTTGAGGATTAATAAGAACAAAAAAACAGTGTTGAGTCAGTGGATTTCTGCTGGGCACTGGAGGGAGCTCAAATTGTTCAGCTATTCAGCATGACTGTTTGGGGGCCCTGCCTCCCAAGGAACAAAGGGAGAACAGTTCCGTCTGGTTCAGGGAATGGTGAGCTGTTTGTATCCTACAGGCCAGCAACCTAACCAGGAGCACTGAGGACACTACCAAGCCCAGTGCTCGCCCAGAGACTCCTCAGTACCCCAGCTGACATGAGTGAGGGGGACCCCAGTCAGCCACAGCCCCAGGGGAAGATCAGAATAGGGAGTCAGAGGAGGGCACAGAAGATAAGGGGTTCAGAAGTCCAGTCTGGGGAGACGAGATCGATATGCCTGATATAAGGAGCCATGAGAGCTACAGACAGGGATGCTAATGGGTACAAAGTTTCTTTTGAGGGGAGGTGAAATATCCTCAAATTAGATCCTGATGATGTTTGAACAACCCTGTTAATATACAAACAAAAAAAAAACAAAAAACAAAACAAAAAAGAAGAAGAAGAAGAAGAAGAAGAAGAAGAAGCTGTACACTCTAAATGAAGGAATTTGTGGTATCTGTCCAGAAAAAAAGAGAAGTTACAAGTTACCCTGACATTTCAACAATATGTTATCATGGAGCAAAAAGACAATAACAATATGTTATCATGGAGCAAAAAGACAATAGCCTCAGTTAGTTAAGGTAAAGATTGACTTTGTCAGGGAAGATACCGGCCTAGGACGTGACTATCCACCAAAACTGCTTTTAATCAAAGTTTAATTTCAGACAGTCCTTTGTGGTGACTTTAGGTCTTTGAGTTTGCAAGACCGCCATGCAGGCCTTCCCTGAGCTTGTCAGGTTAGCCTGTGGCCCCTTTCGTCCACACTATAGATCTAAAATTTCTATTTTGGAATACAGGCTGAATTTCCTTATGTAGATAGATACAGCCTAGCATAGTGGAATGAGGGAACAATAAAAATCTAGCCCTGGCCAAAAAAAATAAAATTATTTCAAAATGAAAGATAAAAAACATAGAAGAGTATTGTAGGGGCATTTTCACAGGGTAGCAGTTTCTGAACTAGAACCTTCCGTTCAGATCCTAGCCTCACCCTCAAGTGACATCATAAAACCCCAGAAGCCCCACCCACCACCCCGCAGTTTGGCCAATCGAACTGTTGTCTCAGGACTCTGATTGCACTGGAAGCAGTTGTTCAACCTCGCTGAAGGGAGTCTCTGCCTGTGGTGTGAGCAACGGGATCCATCGACGTGTGGCCGCAGCTCCACAGCCATTCCTGGGATATAACAAAGCAAGACCAGTTCTCTTGGTATTTCCTTAGTCATTGGGGCAGTCTGCTTACACCACACATCTCGGCTCTTTTTGAGAAACCTATGTCTTTCCCACAATTTCCAGCCATCTTGTGGGGCAAGAGTACACTCGCCACATCCACGTCCACATCTGATCCCGTTTACATAGTGAAAGTTCTCTTCTTCATTACACTTCTGATGACCCTGGTCACTCTACTCATCCTGGCCTACAGAGTATTCAGGAGCAAAAGCTATTGAACAAGAACCTAGAGCCAGATGCAAGAAAGGAGCCAACACTGCTGGCATGAAAGTCTCCAGTTCTTGGTGGAGACAGCACTGAGGTGAAGATTTGGAGACCCAAGAGGCTGGGCCACTTGGAGCCATGTTAGAGCTGGAGCCTGGGAAGGAAGAACAGCTTTAGCCACCCAATTCCCCCAATGGCAGGTGCTTCCCCGGCCTCGTTCCCTTCTCTACCACGTCCTCCAGTATAATTCATACTCATGCTGCCGCTGTTTGACTTGTCCAGGCTCCTTGAGTTTGAATGTCTTTTCTCTGTGGATCTTTTAGAATGAAATTAGAAATGGCTCTATTTCTGCATTAACAGAGGAACAAACATGGAGAATTAAAAATTGATTACAACACTCGAACACTGTTTTTAATTGTGCATGTGTTGACTCTGGGAAATGGAAATTATTGGAAGTTCACGACATCTCAGATGTTAACAAGCCTGTACTAAAAGCTCAGTTTCAGAAGATTCTTGGAATGGAACAGCTCACCTTTTCTGAATTCTGGGTTATAAACAAATCTCTCTCCTGTTCATCTAATTTGGGAAATAGAGAGTACTACCTCTCCAAAAATTATTTAAAGCACCAACTTTGTGGGTTAGAAAATTTTAAAAATATATTCTAAAATGGTAATTTTATTTTGTCTTTTCTGAGTTTATAACAAGTTAACTCTCTTTTGAAATGAAATCCAAATCAAAGAGACAATGGTTTGAAAATCCATACTCATCCAATTCGGCCTGGGGTACCCTAAGGAGCATTAGACTATTAACTCTTCCTTTCAGAAACATTTATCAAGTGTCCCTTTGTCTCCCTCTCACATGCACTTGACTCTGGACTCTCAAGCCAAGAGCTCCTTCCTCAAAACTTTCCCCATTGTTTAGAATCATGGGGCTGTGTTCAGCCTCTCTACAAGTAATCTTTCCTCCACCCGGCCACAGTATCGGGGCTCTGTACTGTGCATTTCAACCCACGAGTCTTCCATTCACAGTGGTAAATTGACACAAATGAGTGTGGTTTCAAAGCATCTTTGTTGAGTTCCACAAAAGACCTATGTATGTCTCAGAGTTGGGTGAAAGATCCTCAGAACTTCTAACATCTCCAGGTCTTTCTCTCCTATCCTGTAAGCACCTCTGTTCATCCAACATGTTTACGGAGCTCTTGCTACGTAACAGGCTCTGTCCTTGGTGCTGGAGATACAAGAGAAGGGGCCCATCTTCTCTCTCCCAGAGCCTATAGAGCAGTGGTTCTCAACATTTCTAATGCCGCGACCCTTTAATATAGTTCCTCATGTTGTGGTGACCCCCAACCATAAAATTATTTTCGTTGCTACTTCATCACTGTAATTTTGCTACTGTTATGAATCGTAATGTAAATATCTGATATGCAGGATGTATTTTCATTGTTACAAGTTGAACATAATTAAAGCATAGTGATTAATCACAAAAACAATATGTAATTATATATGTGTTTTCCGATGGTCTTAGGTGACCCCTGTGAAAGGGTCGTTCGACCCCCTAAGGCAGGGGTCCTCAAACTTTTTAAACAGGGGGCCAGTTCACTGTCCCTCAGACCGTTGGAGGGCCGGACTATAGTTTTTAAAAAAACTATGAACAAATTCCTATGCACACTGCACATATCTTATTTTGAAGTAAAAAAACAAAACGGGAACAAATACAATATTTGTATTTGCATGTGGCTTGCGGGCCGTAGTTTGAGGACCCCTGCCCTAAGGGGTCATGACCCACAGGTTGAGAACCGCTGCTATAGAGCATAGGGAAAGATGGAGGTTAATGAGCATCACATAGATGAATACAGAAAAGTGCTTTGAATTTTATTTTTATTTTTTGCTTTATGAGGGTATGTATCAAAGGAACCTGACCTAGACTGAAGAAGGCTTACTACCTGAGGATGTCATGCTTGAGCTGAGAGTTGAGGAACCCATGGAAATTAAACAGGTGAGGGGTGGGGACAGAAGGTCAGTCATTCTCGATAGAGATTAGTATGTGCAAAGGCTTGTAGTGGAAGGAGTATTAATGCGATAGAAAGACAGTGGTTCTGGAGCCCAGAATGTGAGTATGAGAATGGAACATGAAGCTGGAGACATAGGTGGGTCTGGATCTCACAAGATCCTGGTGGACAATACTAATTGGAGGGGTGATGGAGGTGGTGGGGGCAGTCTCCAAGGTGCCTCCCCGCTAGGACAATCCTTTATTTAACAGCTATGTGCATGTATTATAAGACCCTGGCCCGGGGGTTCCATGCTTCCCAGGGGTTCTGAGTCACCCTCCTCCTATTGTCTTGTATCCTCCAGAATCTCCCCACTCCCCAGACTCCTCATACACCCCAAATCTATGCTTTATCCTTATTTGGAACTGACAAATCAGCCAGACTGCAGTGTAAGCTTATGGCCACCTGGTGGTAGCAAAGGGTCAGCAAACTTAGTCCCTGTAGTGACTGACTACAAGGCAAAGGAATGCTCCCTCCCATACACTCTTGAGAGCTGGATAGTTCATCCATAAAGGGCTATAACCTTGTTATCCAGAATAATGAGAATCTCTTTACCAGAAGATGATCTGGGGTGGAAATGTCATAAATTTTAGAGCATATGCTATATATTGAGCATCAATTATATGCTGGTTGTTAACATACAGTACCTCTGTTCTGCCCAAGTTCCCTATAAAAAGAACATTATTCCTCCTACAGATGGGAAGTTGAGGCTCAAAGGCTCACACAGAGAGCTGGTTGTCTGCCCAAAGTCTCACAGCAGAGTCAGCTTACCTTTCCCCTCCCAGGCTACCGCTGGCCTTTGTCGTGGAATAAGACATAACCTGCTTTGAGGCAGGTCCTCCTTCCCTCTCAGAAGTCTCTTCGCTCTAAATGCCACTAGTATGAGTTTGTGTTCTCATTACTGGGGTGCCTGATTCTTCCTTTGTTGCCTCCTCTGGCTTCTCTCGGCCTCTTTAGAGAGGTCTGTCTGCGGCCCCAAGTCCTGCACCTGTGGGGATCAAACAACAGGTACCAACCACCATAATCCACCCAGTGGTAACAGCAACCAGAAGGAGAAGGCAGTGAAAAAGAACGACACTGCTCCTGTTGTGGCAGAATGCACGGGAGAGCGATCAGCCAGCTCTGAGGGAGGAAAGTTTACCTTTATTTCGCAGCTCTGCTAGTCCAGGGGAATTCCGGATCCAACGCCTGAACTGAACTCTTGGGGAGGCTCTGACCTGTATATCTCCTCCTGTGGTGCCCCTGAGGGTCCCCGCAGCTCCACCGGTCAGTCATGGTGGGGCCTTGGGGGCATGCTCTGCAGCTCCACCCAAGTCAGCTGTGGTGGGGCCCTGGGGTTAGGCTCTGCAGCTCTGCCCAAGTCAGTCAGAGTGGGGAAGTAAGACTACAGTTTTAACCAGATACTGAACTAGGTTACAAGCCCCCTCCCCACCCCCCACCCCCACTTTCCTTCAGGGAGCTTCTGGTTCAGATGAGGCTGAGGGTTCCTCTTGGGCCAGTAGCAATGCCAGGTAGTTTCTGAAAAAGGCCAAGGATGAAGTACATTTTGAAGCATAAGGGTCCCCCCTGGGCTGCATTAGTCAGCGAGGGCTTCCTGAAGCCGGTGGAATGTTCAGAAACAGACCGCCTAGATTTAGGACTGGGAGGGAGCACATGTCAGGGATGACAAGGACAGAGCCAGCCACACGATGCATGTAGGGGAACAGTGGGAAATCGGGTTATGAGAAGAGTACCAGCCTGGAATGCCAGACTGTGGTGTTCTGTTTCAACCAAGAAGGACCCAGGGAAGGTTTTTGACAAGGGGGGCCACATGTGAAATAAATATTCACAATTAATATGGCACAGTCAGTGCGTAGGACGAATGTGAGTCGGGGAGACTAGTCAAGAAGGTCAGCTGAGTGCTGGTTGAATAACAAAACTTTCCCAAGTTCCTGGTACCTTTCTGTTTCAGTGACTGCCTGTTCTGTCTTCCACCTGAAATGCCCTTTTGTAAACATTTCTCTGCCCAGTAGTTTTTCACGGATGTATGTGCGGAGGAAAGGAAAGTGAAATTTAGAGGCGTCTATCCTCAGGATTTTGTCTAAAAGCAGGAATAGGGACCTTGGCCCATTCCCATTCCCCTGGCCTAAGGGCAGAGTGGCTGTGTCAGGAGCTGAAACGGGTATGCCACAGTTGGGGGTGGGACACTTCTTTTCCTCTCTTTTTTAAATTTATTTATTGATTTGAGAGAGAGAAAGAGATCCATTTGAGGATCTAAAGAGAGAGATACAAAGGACATTTGTGAAGTCTATGGTGCCCTTTAAGAATTTAATGCCTTAGGCAGGAAAAGCCAAAGTAGGTTAATCCTTATATACATACTAGAGACTCAGTGCACGAATTCGTGCACGGATGGGGTCCCTCAGCCTGATCAGCAATCAGCCAATCGGGGCCCTCTGGCCCAGTCAGGGGGGAGTGACTGTGGGAGGTTGGCCGGTCACAGGAGGTTGGCTGTGGGAGCAAACTGACCACCAGGGGGCAGCTCCTGCATTGAGCGTCTGCCCCCTGGAGGTCAGTGCGTGTCATGGCTACTGGCCAGTCATCCGGCCATAATGGTCGCTTAGGCTTTTGTATACATAGCTCTTCATTCATCTCATTATTATGCAGAAAAATATATGTGTCTGGCTTGGGTCAGAAAGGAGCAGTGATTGAAGAAGATCAAGTTCCTTGGAGTTGGTGGGTCTCTGAGTTTAATTAAAGCTCAGTCCAAAGGAGATGGCTCTTGAGAACCATAAATCTGTGACCTCGGGAAAGGGTACTTTCTGGTGACAATAATTAGCACTTATATAACATCTTAGAGTTCCCTGACGCCTGAGACCAGAAAAGACTCCCTCAGGAGCCGTGAGAGAATGGGTTCTAAGGAGTGAAGGAGCTTGCCCAAGCTCTCAAAGCAAATCGGGAGCACAGGCTGGTCCTGCGTCTCAGGCTTGCGCTCTTTCATGGTGTGACTCCCAGGGGCGTTATGTGGGCAGTGCCATTGCCAAAGGCGCTGCATGGCCCAGTTTATCCAGCTGCCAACGGAGAGCCAAGAGGCTGCGGACCCCACTGCCTCACACCCGGTGAATGCCGGCAGCTTTTTCTCGTCCCACCTGAATGAGGAACCAGCCTTCCTCTCCCATTGAAGGCGCTGCCGCCATTTCTCTGAGCCCGGCTCCCTCCCATCACCCAGACAGACCCTCCCAAGCAAAGTGGGTTCCTCACAGCTGAGCCGCAGTGAGCCACAAGCCACGTGGGGGCCGGGGGCACAGCCCGGGTGAGGCTTGGGGAGCTGTGTTCACCGCAGCAGCGAGAGTGATGAGAAGGCTGACACGGTGAAGTGGAAACCGCCTGGCATCAGAGCCGGGGCCCTGAAAGTTTGAGCTTCTCTCTCCCTCAGGGCTCTCAGGAGGTCACTTCACTGCCTCATTCGGAAAAACACCTTGACTTGTATCCCAGAAAGTCCTCCTGGGCAGACCCAAGCCAAAGGTAGGCCCATATTCCGTCAAGCCTACTCTCTCCGAAGGGAGGTCTTATTTCATTATCCAATTGCCTGCCTCTAAATTGCACTTTTTAATTCACATTAACATTTTTTATCCAATTTCTTCTACTCTTAACCTGGGATTCATGGATGGATGTTGGGCGGTCTGAGAACTTGGAGGAGGAGGGTGGATACATCTTCACTAACCCCTACGTGAGTAAGTATTTCTCTACTCGAGCCCCCATAGCAATACCTGTGCTTCTGTCGTGAATAGAAATCAAGATGCTTTTGTACTAGCACAGGGGTGGGCAACCTTTTTGTTAGTGCGTGCCAAAACCAGCAAAATCTCTGACTCAAAATTCTTCTGCGTGCCAACCCTGATTTTTTGAGAACATGTTACGCCTACTTGATATCTCTTAAGGTGTACGTATGTGAAGAATCTTGAAGAAATAATAAAATTCATTCGAGCGACAAAAACACAGTATATGATGATGAAAAATACATTTATTTTTTAATGTATACATGTTATGTAAAATTATTTATTTATCTAAGATGCACCTACACTGAATTTATCTGAAAAATTAAAAAGTCGATATTAAGAAAAAAATTGTAAATGGAAGATTATAAGAGAGGGTTTCGTGTGCCAGCAAAAGTTACTGGCGTGCCATATTTGGCGTGCCAGGGGTTGCCCACCCCTGTACTAGCAGTTGCTGCAGGTCTACTGAAACATCACCTACGCTCAGCCTCACCGTGTGATGGGGCAAGTCCACTTCTCTGTCTTTGAGGCCTCATCTCTACAGTGAGGATAAAAACACCCATGCCCCGGGGTTTGGTTGTGAGAATCAATGAAAAAAACGTGTATAAAGCTTAGCCTGGTGCCTGGACCCACAGTCTGTATCTTAAAAAGTGGCTGCCTTCACTGTTCCAGAGAAGGGACTCGGGACATTGCATTTGTAGCTGCATGACAGTCTCTTTTAGGAATTATAGGCAACTCTTCCCCTCGTCAGAAATGGCCACGAAATTTGTTTTTCTTTCCATCTCCTCATCCATGATCTCGTGGAGGCCAAAATGGAGCTCCCCACTCCTACCCAAGAGGAACTCAGGCTGAACAGTGAAAGCACATGTGTCAGGGCCCGGAGGGGAGGGGGGTGGGTGACCACAGATAGTGGTCAGCATGAGTCGTGGTTAGTTTCAGGGGGTGGCTCTCCGTAGGTAGAGGGGTTCATTTTCTCCCCTGGGAAGCGCCTAGAAGAGTCGGGGGTTGGGGCATCAGGGAGAAGGGCCTCGGAGGAGAGGGGTGTGAGTGCACACAGGAAAGGCCCGGGAAGGAAGGGGAGTGGGTGCCCACAGGGAAGGCCCCGGAGGAGAGGGGGGTGGGTGACCACAGGAAAGGCCCCGGAGGAGAGGGGGGTGGGTGACCCCAGGGAAGGGCCAGAAGGAGAGGAGGGTGGGTGGCCACAGGGAAGGCAGCAGCAGTCCTGGGCTCGCCCAGCAGAGCTTTCCTTCCCGGAGCTGAGCCCGCTGGGGATGGAGGGCAAGACTGTGCGAGGGTATCTCTGCGCATGTGTGTAACTTCTTTTTTTGCCTGCAAGGGGGGGGGGGGGGGCGTAAGGGGGGAGGTGACTGGGGTTTCACAAGTTGTACCTGACAGATAATTATATAAAGATAAATTGGGCAACCTCCAGATTCTGTGTAAGGAGAGGGAGGGAGGGTGGAAGGCTGCAGGGTGGGGAACATCTGGAGGGGGAAGTACTGGGCAAGGCTGACCCATTAGTCATCCACACGTTGGGTGGACAGTGGCGCCGGGAAGAGCTGGGGCGGACTCAGGCGGAGGCTACTCCTCTGGCCTGGGCACTGGCTCTCTTAGAAGATGACGGAGGCAGAGAGAATCGGTGCCCTCCGAGTGCCTGGCCCATGCCCAGCTGCTCTGTGGAAGGTCAGAGGCCAGACCTCCAGGGACTGCGCTGACCAGACACAGAGCTCTCTGCTGCGCCCCCTGGAGGAGGAGCCGCCCAGAGCCCCCAACGGCCCCAACTGGAGCCCCTGGTTCTGCTCTGGGAGCTGATGGGAATCCCAGTTTCTCAAGGGGGTTCCCCCTCCTCTCCGAGATTCCTGACCCCACTTTCTCCACTCTCACTGTCTTCTCCCTTTTCCTTCCGCTCTGATCAAAAGATTTTCTATTGCATAACAGGATGTGTTTAATGTTCCCAGGAGGAAACGTAGAAGACATAAAGCCTGCACATTGTTTTTGCAATTAAAATGGTAGCGATTTTCACTGTAATCTTGAATTTATAATTATTTTATGTTGACCAGCATGGAGGCTAATAAAAACAAATCAAACCTATAGACATATTAAGCTTTTTTGTTGTTGTTAAGAGAAACACAGACTGCTTAAGCCCAGGGATTCTGAGACTTTAGTATTAAATCCTCCCAAAGCTGAGGGGCCCCCCGTCCTCATCAATAAAATGGAAAAAACGTCATCTTCCGCAGAGAGTGATTGCTTGGTGCAAGGCACGCTGCTCCATCCAGTTACTTATTCCGGGAGCATTTACTGAGAACCCGCGGATGTCTGGCACTGAACGTGACATAGTTCTGTCCGTACCATAAACAAAAAGAGCCGAGCCTGTAAGGATCTGTGGAGCCGCCCGCTGAGGCAGCAGTGACGGGTGCCCCCCTCTGAGGGGTCAGGAGGGCTGCAGTGAGGAGCCTTGGCGATCAGTAGTATTCTCTTGGGCCATGTTCTTTTTCATTAATATATATTTTTATTGACCAGAGAGGGAAAGAGATAGAAACATCAATAATGAGAGAGAATCATTGATCGGCTGCCTCCTGCGCACCCCCTACTGGGGATCGAGCCTGCAACCTGGGCATGTGCCCTGACCAGGAATCAAACCGTGACCTCCTGGTACACATGGGTCGACACTCAAACACTGAGCCACACCGGCCAGACCAGGCCATGTCCTTTAGCACAGAGCTTGACTCCTGGGTCCCTCGAAACAGATTGCTCCCTGCCACCCTGTCTCTCACTGTATTTATACTGCACCTCAGTCTGTCCGCTGAACACCCAGGAGAGATTAACCACTCCCCCTTCCTCTTGGTTCCCAGAGCCCCAGGCACTGGCTTTTATCTCATAGTGAAATGACCTGTCCTTGTATCTGCTTCCCCCCCCCCCCCCATGGGGCCAGCACCACCCCTTCCCTCCCCAGCACAGACCCCACAGAGCAGGCGCGCACCATTACTGAGTCGATCCCTCCCGGATCAATCTCCATACGGCTGTCATTCTCCTGCTTTTGCTCCCTCCTCTGTTCTCCTCCTGCATTTGGCTGCCGCTCACCCTCCTCTCTGTTTATCTGCAGGGACTCCTCCCTTCCCCTTTGTTCTCTTTCATAGGAACTGTAACTGAGGAAGGGTTTCTCCTCCTTGTCAGGCCCATTCATTCTCCTCTCGCTTGTGAGAAAGCCTGGGCAGCCCCGTGTCACTCATCTCCCTGTGGTTCTCTGCCTTCCCGTGGCTCCTCCTCTTTCCTCTCAGCTTCGGCTGAGCTCTGTCAGGTGCTACCAGATCCCACACAGCTTAAGCAGCAACTCTGTTTCTGCACCGACCCCCGCCATCTTTTCCCATCCAGGTAGACCCCGTCCACCCCCACATCCCCACTCCCTACACAGACTTTACTGTGACACACATGCGCCCACACAAACACACTCATACACCAGGGGTTTCCCAGCCTTTCCGTGAGGAACCACTTTGCTTTCCCTGAGAAGGAGTAGGGGATGCCTTGAGCTTTCACCTCCCTGCACTATTGGAAAAATCCAGCGAACCTCAGGGGACAGGTCCTTAGTTGATAGCATGCTGGGAGAAAGTTCAGCACAACACAGCTCCTTTTCACACTCCAAGCCACCGGTCCTATGGCTCCTGGACCATGGTCCCTGGTCAAGTCCTGAACTGGGCCCTCTTCCTCCCATCCTGCTTGGCCCTCCTCCTGTTTCCTTGCTCCCTGGGAGCCTTCCAACCTCCTGCACACTGAAGACATCGCCTCTGAGGTGCCCTGAACTCTGGACTTCAACCCCCACCCTACCCCTTTGCTCTCTAACCATCCAGTTTCCACATGCTCTTCTTGTGGCTACACTCCCAACCCAGCCCAACCCCCCTCCCATGCTTCTTTCGGACCCTCCCTCACCCTGCATCACTCCCTGCGCCCGCCTGCTTCACTCTCTGCCACTCCCTCAGATGATCCCTGGTCTCCCCTCGTACAGGGAAACTGCCTGAATCAATGAGCATAGCCCTGCCTGGGAAACTCAGGGTTAGTCTCTGCCCCAACACAGAGACATGGGTTAACAGAGTTTATAGAGCCTCAGAGTTCCTCCAGTGCAACCTCCTCATTTTATGTGAGAGAACTGAACCCGGAGAGAAGAGGTAAGTTATCAAGAGCGCACAGCATTACATTCATCTGAATAGGAGTGTAACTGAAATGCAGGTTCAGCTGCCCGCCTCAACGAAAGCCAACTCGCAAGACGGGTGCTGGTACAAAAGAAAGGAGGTTCGCCGTAACCGGTTTGGCTCAGTGGATAGAGCGTCGGCCTGTGGACTCAGGGTCCCAGGTTCGATTCCAGTCAAGGGCATGTACCTTG
>NW_005871238.1:577619-589594 GCF_000147115.1 Myotis lucifugus | reverse complement strand
CTCCTGGATCCTGGCATGCCACATTCTCTGCACATCCCCTCACACCCATCCCTCCAGAGTGGCCAGCCAGCCCACACTCGCCATGCCCCCAGCTGCCCATGCTCTAACTCAGAGGTCCTCAAACTACGGTCCGCGGGCCACATGCAAATACAAATATTGTATTTGTTCCCGTTTTGTTTTTTTACTTCAAAATAAGATATGTGCAGTGTGCATAGGAATTTGTTCATAGTTTTTTTTAAAACTATAGTCCGGGCCCTCCAATGGTCTGAGGGACAGTGAACTGGCCCCCTGTTTAAAAAGTTTGAGGACCCCTGCTCTAACTGATTGTCTATGGTAACATGAATAGCATGCACCACTTGGGTTGTTCTAGTCAAGAATGAGACTGTGGCCATTGCAAGGTAGTTTGATTAACTTGGGGCAAGTAAAGGAGAGACGGGATTCACATCAAACTGAGCTCTGCTCACAGAGCTGTTTCCCTGTCAGAGGCTTAGCCATTGCTTATGTACATTATTTGGTCAATTACACCGTGACTTCCTCTTTGCTGTTGGCTACACTTACCTGCTTGAGTTCCTGTCAAGCTCATCCTGTTTAGAGCTGCAGCTGAAAAATATTTGGGCTACATTTTAACATTTAGCAAGAGTAGCATTTCCTGAGAACTGCCCAGACCTTGAGACCCTTGTCCTAACACCTTGGCAGGGTCAGCTGCCTCTCTGCCTGGAATGCCTTTCTTCCCTGTGAAAAGCAGGCCCTTACTCACCCTTCCAGTTCCTGCCCACAAGTTACACTCTCCTCACTGTGAACCCTCAATAGTTGCAAGTATTGGCTTTCTCTTCCTGCTCTGGCAGCAGCAAAGTGTTCAGATTCCTAGGATTTAGCGATTTATTTGCATGCAGGTCTGTTTCTGCACATTCCTAAAGGACAGAAAGCATAATTCACTTATTTCCACACCCGGGAGACTTTGCACTGTGTCCAGTACTGACTCACTGAATAAATGAGTTTAAAAGATGAAACTAGAAGTCAGGATCACCAACCCATCTCGGGTTCTTTTCCTCTGCTCACTACTGGTCTTCTGCACTCCTGTTTTCCCCTACCTGAGATGCTACATAGGGGAAAGAGGCTATAATAGTAGGTTTTCAACTGTAAGTATGCGAAACATAGTTTATTCTTTTTTTAAAATGTATTTTTATTTATTTCAGAGAAGAGAGAGAGAGAGAGAAACATCAATGATAAGAGAATCATTGATTGGCTGCCTCTTGCATGTCCCTACTGGGGATCAAGCCTGCAACCCGGGCATGTGCCCTTGACTGGAAACGAACCCTTCAGACCACCGGCCAACGCTCTATCCAATGAGCCAAACCAGCTAGGGCCATAGTTAATTCTTATATTGTTTATTAATGATTGTCTTATTTTCCATAGAAACTGTAAACCTACTTTGCCCCGTATATTGGATGAAAACGCCTCAGGAGAGATTAGCCAGAACTGCATAGGGAGAGGACACGGAGGGTGGGAAGAGGTCTACGGAGACCGGTCTCTGCCTGCAGGGAGCTGCCTTATCATGAGAAAACCATGACAACAAACAATGACAACCCATATACCAGTTCACAAAAAGGGAGAAGAAGCCACAGCTTTTTCTATGATAAAGCAGTCACAAATTTGTGACTCTAAGTGCAGGATGGGGACACGTAGGAGAATCCCCTAATCCCGGCAGGGGCAGGAGGTACGAAAACCTCCAGGGAGGAGGCCAAGTCCTGTACAGATTGCGTAGGATGCACGGGAGCTAGAAAAAGATAAAGGGAGAAGGACAAGTGTTTGAAGGAGAGAACAACCCATTCCAAAAAGAAGAAATGGCACAGGAATCCTCAAACCGGGGTGTGATGCAGGAAGAAATGTTATTCAGGGCAAAACAGCTCAATTGTGAAACAGCATGGCTGTGAGGCAGCCCCGAGGCCAGACAGCCCCAGGGCCAGGTCTCTCTCCAGCTAGACAGCTCTGCATGCAATTCCCTGCTCTGCTCTGCCCTGCTCCGTCCTGAGCCAGTCTTCTCTAACCCTGCTCCCCTCTCCTCCTGCTAGACATCTTCATTGTTTCAGCTCAGCCAGGGAAACGCAGTCTTCACTCTTTGGTGGAAAGGGAGAGTGCACTCGGAGAACCAGAGAGCTGGCTTATATAGACATGTGTCCCCACCCCTGGTCCCTGATTGCTTCATCTTCATGCAAATGAGGACTCCACATCTGTGCAGTTTTGATATCGGAAGGGGAACCTGGCCCTGAGGTCTGCCTAGGGCCAGCCAGGAGTGTGAGGGTTCTTGCCTTCATGCAGGAAATTTTTCCTAAGATGAGTCCAGGTGACTTTTAGAGGATGTTTATTAAAGCTGGGGACAGTGAAACAGGAAGGGCTGGGGAGGGGAGGCCTGCGTGGTGCCTTGCAGACTCAGAGACTTAACCACATAGAATGGTCTGAAATTAAAACTTTTGAATACCCTGGTCAGTGGTCGGCAAACTCATTAGTCAAGAGAGCCAAATATCAACAGTACAACGATTGAAATTTCTTTTGAGAGCCAAATTTTTTAAACTTAAACTATATAGGTAGGTACATTGTTATTAACTTAATTAGGGTACTCGTAAGGCTTAGGAAGAGCCACACTCAAGGGGCCAAAGAGCCGCATGTGGCTCGGGACCACGGCCTAGTCGATTGGGCACAGTGGATAGAGCGTCGGCCTGCTGACCAAAGGGTCCTGGGTTCGATCTGGTCAAGGTCATGTACCGTGGTTGCAGGCTCCTCTCCTGACCGGGGCTCATGTAGGAGGCAACCAATCAATGTGTTTCTCTCACATGGATGTTTCTCTCTGTCTTTACCTCTCTCTTCCACACTCCCTAAATAAATAAATAAATAAATAAATAAATAAATAAATAAATGGAAAAATATCCTCAGGTGAGGATTAACAAAAAATAAATAAAAAATTAGAATAAAAAAAGTAAAAAAAACTTTAAAACTAAAAGTAGTTCACGGCTATTAGCCATGTCCTAAGGCAGTAATTTTCGCTGGGGGGGGTCAATCTTCTCTGTAGTTAAGACTATCTGTTGCCGAAGCTGGTTTGGCTCAGTGGATAGAGCGTCGGCCTGCGGACTGAGGGGTCCCAGGTTCAATTCTGGTCAAGGGCATGTACCTGGGTTGCAGGCACATCCCCAGTGGGAGATGTGCAGGAGGCAGCTGATCGATGTTTCTCTCTCATCGATGTTTCTAGCTCTCTATCTCTCTCACCCTTCCTCTCTGTAAAAAAATCAATAAAATATATTTAAAAAAAAAAAGACTATCTGTTGTCTTGTTGCATCTAGGATAACATTCCTGATAAACATGCCTTCGCAAAAACAAAGGAGTTTCCCTTTTTTCAGATCCCTCCCAGCACCGGCACCACACCAGAGGGGAGACACAAATCCACTCATTGTCATAGTTATGTTCATTGTTGACTGTTAACTGTCCTGTACCCACCTGTGTAAAGAAGGAATGTGTCTATCATTTTGCTTTTTATCCAACCCCAGAGGTTTCCCCACTTTGCTTTCTCCCGCCTCTCTAGTCTATCACCAATGGATTTCATGTAACCCACTAACAACTTCTCTTTTGATTGTAATGTATAAAGCAGAGTGCAGAACTGCCATTTCCCAGAGCATTTTCTCAATTCTTTGAGGTTTTGCTTTCCAGCACTTGTCGTCAGTTTGGCTCACAGAAACTCATAAAGATTCTCTACAGGTTCGAGCATTTCTTAGGTTGACTATCATTGGTGTTAAATGCTGCAGAAAAGTCAAGGAGTGTCAGAAAGACTTTAAAGGGGAGGGGCGGGGGGGATAGATGTTCTTTTGTCTAACTTTCCCATCAAGGTGATTTCTGCCTTGGTCTATCAGCTCTTTTACAATCCTGTAAGTTGTAAAAAACTGATCATGAAAATGATTCTTGTCCATAGAAATGCAAATTAGTTGTTGTGGTAGCGTGCAATTGATGAGTGCCTTGGGGACAGATCAGCTTTACATTTACTGGCAAATTCACTTCAGAATTCCTGGTTGGCCCATATCAGTGTGGTATTCTGAATTTTTCTTTGAACCGGTTAAAACATTGTACTGGATCTCTCATTAAATTACATGATTAAACACCAATTTTGACGCATGTTCACTTTATATTTGCATGAAAGTTGTGATTTGACTTTTGTTCGAAAAATGATTCAGTAACAGAAGAAAATCATTAGAAGGTGCCCACTGGGTTTGGCAACTGGAGCAAGACCTGTTTGGAGGTTTGGCAGGAGCAGAAGACAGAGTGTAGTGCGCTCGGGTGGGGCAGCAGAGGTGCGAGAGGCAGAGGCCGTGGGTCTAAAGATGCTTTGCTGTGAATGGATTAGGTATTAGCTGGTGACCATACTGTGGGGAGAAGGAAGGGTTTCCTTTACAGCTGGCACCTCAATTCCTGTTTAAACTCTCAGTACCTTGGTAAGCTGCCCTGGGCACATGGAGAGGGAGAGAGGCCGAGAAGGGGCCCTATGAGATGACAAGGGGTGATGGGCGGAGGACATTCCCTGAGGAAATAACTGCTAATTGACTGCTTTTAAAAAAAAAATTTTATTGATTTGAGAGTGAAAGAGAGAGAGACAGAGAGACAGAGACAGACAGACAGAGAGAGAGAGAGGAGAAGAGAGAGAGAGGGAGAGAAACATCGATTGGTGCTCCCAAACATGCTTGACCAGGCATCTAACCCACAACCTGGGTATGGGATCAAACCCACCACCTTTTGGTGTACGGGATGACGTTCCAACCAACTGAGCCACATCAGCCATGTTGATTGGTTCTTTAAATGAGGGTGAGTCAAGTCTTGTTTGCTGTGGTTACGGATCCCAGAGGAGTCAGAGGTGTAATGAGTCCGTGGCAGCGCGAAGGAAACAAGCTGCGGTGGAACAGCCTGGGGTCAGAAGCCTAGATCCTTCCTCTGGCCATCCGTCCGCCATGGGCGTCTGAGATGCAGAAGCCACGTGTCCTGAATGAAAAGTTGGTGTAGAACATTAGAAACATACTCTCCTAAAAACCCAAGTTGCTTTGTTTCCTCCAGTTCGGCACCCCTAAAATACATCAGTATCATGGATCCCAGGGGTCTAATCTCCTGCCTTTGACAATACCGTTCTGGTCCTAGAAATTCTCTGATTTATGACAGATAAAAATGTGAATGAGCTTTCCTGGCCCTCTGGGGACTTCAGCATGATTGACACACCGCAGACCCTGAAAGCAGACCAGCACAACCAGCCCATGTGCCTGAACGCAAACCCAGGCTTTTTCTCCTCAATTCACCAGATTTCCAATATTTCCTGAGGTCCTTTTACCTGGATGGAGACTTTAAATTCAATAAGAGCCTGTGCCTAGCACTGGGGAGCTGTGTCTCCCCATAAGAAAGGGGTGGCTCGTGAGCCATGAGGTCTGTCTTTTTCTACTTTGTTGAGAGGGCTGCCCTTTCCAAGCAGAGTCTGGGACTCCAGTTTCTTCTTGAGACATGTAGCCAGGACCAAAGAGCCAGGATCCAGGCATGAAAAAAAATTGTTTTAATAAGTGAAGAGACCCCAGCTGGTGTGGCTCAGTGGTTGAGTGTCAACCTATGAACCAAGAGGTCACGGTTCCATTCCCCGTCTGGGCACATGCCCAGGTTGCAGACTCAGTTCCCAGTTGGAGGCCTACAGGAGGCAACCGATCAATGATTCTCTCCCATCATTGATATTTCTATCTTTCTCCCTCTCCCTTCCTCTCTGAAATCAATAAATTTTGTTTTAATTCCAAGAAGGCCCAGCACACAGGGCACTCCAAGTTTTTGGACAAACAAAAGACGTAGGTTGTGGTGCCAGCCTGGCCATAGCCAAGCTTCTGGACCTGGGAACCCCTCTTATCCTACCTCTAGGGATTTAGGTCTGAAAGTCTGGCGCCACCACCCATTGCCGTGGAGGGGATGGCTCTCAGGGCCATTGGAGGTTAAAGGGCCGCCACTCCCTCCTGGGGAAGAGCCAGAAGACAGTGTCTAGAGTTATTGAAGGTTAGGAGCACAGAGAACTGTGGACCCCGAGAAAGAAGATGCCTACTAAAAAGGGATCCTGGTGGCTTAACTGGGCTCAAATTTCAAAGCAAAACAAAAAAATCAGAGCCTGGCAGCCATTTCTGCACAGAGGCTTCTCATTTAAACTGCACTTCATGGATGAGCCTGCACTGGACTCCCAGCCTCTGCACTGCCCTTTCTGCCTGCAGTTTCTGCCCTCTGAGCCAGCCCTTATAAGGGAGTTCCTGGAATCCTATTTTAAAGACTAAGACTGAGGTTTTCCCCATCCAATTAGAGTTGTGCAGCTATATCCCCCCACTAGCTTCTTCACCAACCAATCAAAGCAGTTCCATTCTGACCAATCAGGAAAGTGCTTTTTGGACCAATCAAACTGTGAGGATTTGGAGTCCTCATTTGCATGACAGCCGTCCAATCAGGGATGGGTTTGGCAAGGCGGGGGTGTAGGGACTTTTGTCTATATTAAGCCAGCTCCCCTCTGGCTCTGGCAGCCACTTTCCCTGTTCACTGAAGACTGTGTTTCCCTGGCTGAGTTGAAACATCAAAGATGTCTCACAGGAGCAGAGTGGAGTAGACCAACGCAGGCCACAGCAGACGGGCACAGAATGGACCAGACCACAGCATAGTACAAAGCAGACCAGCATGGACCAGAGAAGAGCAGACAGCAGCGCTGTCTACCCTTAGAGCCCCCTGGCCCCAGGGCCACCTCAAAGCCTAGCTGTAAAAATTGAGCTGATTAGAGTTTCCTTCTTCATTGCACCCCAAGTCTGGATTCCCGTTGTAATGACCATCGGTTGACAGAACCTTAGTGGGTTGAGGTGGGGAATTCTCCTTCCGACCAGTGGGTACAGTGGAAAACGCTGCCACGTCCTCCCAATTGATTGAAACTCACTCAGAAGGTAAAGATGAGGATTAGTCAGGAAACCGTATCATAAAATAAATGAAGAATCAGAAATATTTCACTCAGAAGAGACATGGCATCATGCCAACTCTGTTTCCATATCAAAAGGGCTGCTTGGGGAAGGTTCTTCCCTCCACTACTCAGTATTGCCCTGAAGACAGAATTAGAGCCATTGGGTAAAAATTGCAAGGAGACAGGTTTATACTCAATAGAAGAAATGTATTCCAATTAATCCTGACAAGTAATAGAAAGTGGTAATAGCAAATTAATAATTCGGCATGTTCCCATCTATTAGGCTGAACCATATAAAATTCCTGATGTTCAACCATATCTGACCTACAAGAAGTGCAATTTCATATGGCTTGACTTACTACATTTTGCCATTCCAGAATTATCTTCCAAGTTCTTTTCCTTTAAATTTTTTTAAAAGACACATTTATTCAGCATTCTGATCAGACTATTACATTTAGCAATCAACAGCATGGGTGCAAAAAAAAAAACAAGACAAAAAACCAAAAACAAAATCTACATGAAGACCCTTCGTTGGAATGCGTTACATTTTCCTTAGGAAAGAAACGAAAATAACCTGTTATACAATTAGTCACAAATATAGTCCTTCAGGTTTTCGCTCATTCACATGAGTGTTGTCTAAACCATGTTTTCTTTCTGGTAGGTAGGCCCTGCCACCTCTGTGCTTGGCTGATCGCTGTAACCTGTGGCTGCCCTGGCCCTTCTCCAGCTCTCCTCTCCTGCTAAGCGTTGTTTCCTGGCAGTAATTCAAACCTTTGGCCACTGCCACAGCTGCCACTGCCACAGCTACCGCTGCTGCTAAAATCGCCACAGCCACCTTGGTTGCGTGGTTTGGCAAAGTACGGCCTCCACCACCATAGGGGTCAGAGCTTCTGCCTCCAAGGTTTCCTCCTTTCATGGGTCCAACATTTGAAGATTAATTGTTGTAATCGCCAAAATCATTGTAGCATCTGCCACCTCCAAAACCACTTCCATCGCTACCAAATCCATTACAGCCATCCCCATGCCACCACCACCATATCCACCACCACCCGGCTGCCACCTCTGAAGTTTCCTCCACGGCCAAGGTTGTCATTCCCACCAAAACCACCCCCAGGAGCCACACTGAAGTTTCCAGAACCACTTTGGCCGGAGGAAGCACTGGCCATGTCCGCTTAGACAGGGCCCTCCTCCCTCCACAGCTGCGGCCGTTCGCTGTGCTGGGCTTCTGAACGACAGCCTTGCCTAGAGTCACGGGCATCACAGGTCACCAGAGCAAAGCCTCTCCTTTCCACTGCCTCGGCCGGTCGTGGTTTCAGTCACTTCAGTCTCCCCACGCTGTTCACAACGACCCCTCGGTGATGTTCTCCAGGGTCATCTTCCACACCCAGGCAAAACCTTTCCCCCGCTAAGTGGGCACCGGGGCTTTGGGAATTCTCTCTTGAGACAGCCCTCTTGGTCCCTCACTCTTCCGTCCACCCCTGCGGCCCTCATCATGGCTGCATCCACCTCCCCCACAGTGGCCTCGTGACAAACCAGAGCCTCCGGAGCCCTTGGTGTTTGGGTCTCTCGTCCCCACAGCCTGTGAGGGTCCCCATGGCTCAGGATGGCTCCTCAGACTCCCATTGGCTGTTTCAAAGCTCAAAGCTCTGCTGAAGAGCTCCCCGCAGCTGTTCCAGCTCTTCGGGGGACTGACTGAGACATGAGGACAGCGGGAGGGGAAACTCCCATGTTGCTTACTCAGTGGCATCTGCCAACAGGAAGGAGCCCCGAAGTTCTTTTAAAGGCCTACAAATTATCCCCATCTCTCTCTCTTTTTTTTTCTTTTTTACAGAGAGGAAGGGAGAGGGATAGAGAGTTAGAAACATTGATGTGAGAGAAACATCGATCAGCTGCCTCCTGCACACCTCCTACTAGGGATGTGCCCGCAACCAAGGTACATGCCCTTGACCGGAATCGAACCTGGAACCTCTCGGTCCGCAAGCCGACGCTCTATCCACTGAGCCAAACTGGTTAGGGCATCCCCATCTCCTTAACAGGATTTCCTGCCGCCTCTTCCTAGTCCCCCAGACAGACTCCTTGCTGGTCCTCAGCCCTGTAAACTCATTTTTGCCTCCGGGTTTTTGTACTTGCTATTCTCTCTACCTAGAATCCTTTCCCCAAGCTTCCCTGTCCTCTTATTTTAGAGGCTTTTTCTGATCACCCAACGTAAAAGAGCACACCCCCTTTTCCTACCATCCCTCACCATCTACCCCACCTGCCCTATGTCTCTCCACAACTCTTACCACTATCTGGCACACTTTATTTGTTTACTGTTGGTGTTGAAAATGGTACCAGGTGTTAGACCGGTGGAGTCAAGACCTGGGTTTAGCAACCTTGGTACTGGAGTTCTGGCTAAGAAAGAATTCAGAGCCAAGACTCAAACTATAAGAGAAAGTTTATTTAGAAAGTCACAGCGGTAGACGAAGTGAACTGTAGAAGAAACTGGCTCGGGAAACAAGTTACAGAAGCAAAAGAAGGGCAGTTAGAGCTTGGGGAAAAGAGGGGCAGGGAAAACACCTGGGGGAGAGGCGCAGGCGTGCTCCATAGAGAGCTGTGAGCCTTCTCCATCTTGAGCTTTTTCTGATCACCCAACGTAAAAGAGCACACCTGTCAACAGAATATCAATAGAAGAAATGTATTCCAATTAATAGATGTATTAATTGGGAAAATGACTTGACCTCTTTGGGACTCAGTCTCCTCACTTATGGAGATCATTTCTTTCTTCATGCAAAAAGTCTCAGGGAAGGATCCCAACAGAATGTCCATCCGCTTTTCAGGCGTGTCCTTTCAGGGTCTTGGTCTCTGCTGATTGAGAGGCACCAGGGCAGAGGTCATCAGTCAAGGCAGCTGGTCCTGAGGTCAGCCATGGGGTCGCTTGGCTGGTTTTGCTGCTTTTCTGGGCCTGGAGCTGAAACACAACTAAGGCCTAGGTATTATCCTGAGGGGTTAATGCTTAAGGGCTGTTCTCAGGCCCTCTTGTTTGTTCACCCTCCCACCCTCCCCACCCCCCGTGGGGGTTTAACCCACATGACTAGCAACATGCCAAAGGAGGAAAGATCAGGGGAGGGTCCGAGCCGCATGACCAGTAATATCAAAGGTCAGAGGGTCTAAACCACGTGACCAGCGATATGCTAGGGGAGGAAAGGTCACCCCAGGGGTGAGGTCCTACTTTTCCCATTGTTGGGCACCTGGGGCTTTCTGTACCTGGGCCATCGTCCCTGTTCTGCTCAGGCCTGCCTAACTGCCCACCACACCCACCACCACTGTAGTGTTAACTGCCATTTGAGCAGGAACTTTGTGTTGTTTTCTGCTGTAACCCCAGGGTATGGAATAGCAGTAGACACACGGTAAATAGCCAATAAATAGTTTTTGCATGACCCAAAGCGGTCCAGTCATTTTCCCAAAGGCACAGAGACGGCGCCTGACGAAGCTGGAGAGAAGCCTACACATGCAGGTTCCAAAGTCCAAACTCCATGAAAAGCCGCCCTGCTGTCCTTGTCCCCCGATGCAGAGCCCATTTGTCCCTGAGGCAGAAGGAGGGCTCCTGCCTTGGGTCCATGGCTGGGCCAGGAGGCCCCAGAGGTGCCTTCTACTTTTGAGATTGTTGAGCATCTACAGTTGAGCATCTCTTCTGGTGAGGCCTCTGAGAAGACAAGGTTTGGTCATCCGTCAGGCTCCAGCATGCCGGGGGTGCCAGACCAGGATATCGGCATGATACTGTTTAAAAAGAAGTCCCCACCACTGCCCTTTGGGGAGGTAACGCATTAATGTGAGCCTCAAAATATGAACTGTTCCCCTGTTTGCCAATGAACGCAGAATGTGTTTGCATAGCGACCATCAGGAGAGCAGTACTGTGTGGGGAGGGAAAGCAGACGACGCTCCTGGGTTCGATTCTGGGAGTGGATGCTCTGCTCTCCCCAGGAGACCGCTCTGCAGCTAATTACATGAGGAAGGAAATGGGAAAGTGTGTGGCCATGAAGTGATCTTTCTTCTCCCCCAGAATCTTGCTCTGCAAAGAGCTGGTCTTTTGGTTTTCGGACCCTGGGGGCTGATAAGATAGACTCTGTGCTCATCTGGGTGGGCACATTCTCCTATCAGGTCAGCGCTGAGCTGCCGGCACACAGCGGGCGTGTGTAGGGGGGAGAGTGTGCTGGTGGCAGTGAGCTGTGCGCTGTGGGATGCTGCAGAGTGGGGACGGGCTGGGTTTGAGGTGATGCAAAGTGTTAATAGACCAAAGCGATCAACTCCCATTTGAGTAGCACTTAGTCATTGGCAAAGGGTGCTTGTCTATCTCATCTCCTTGGGTGCTCAACACTTTTACAAATAAGAAGCAGCTCAGAAAGGTGTGCTGACCTGCCGTTCCATGAGGCACTGCTGGGATTTTAACCAGAGTTCATGTCCTTTTCATAACCCCTGGACAATTGTTGACATCTTTCATGATGTCTCTAAGAAAAGGGGCAGCCCTAGCCCGTTTGGCTCAGTGGATAGAGTGTCGGCCTGCAGACTGAAGGGTCCCAGGTTCAATTCCGGTCAAGGGCACATGCCTGGGTTGCAGACTCATCGCCAGTGGGGGGCGTGCAGGAGGCAGGCGATCAATGATTCTCTCTCATCATTGATGTTTCTAGCTCTCTCTCCCTCTTCCTTCCTCTTTGAAATCAATAAAAATATATTTTTAAAAAAGAAAGAGCCCTAGCTGGTTTGGCTCACTGGATAGAGCATTGGCCTGGGGACTGAAGGGTCCCAGGTTCGATTCCAGTCAAGGGCATGTACCTTGGTTGCAGGCACATCCTCAGTAGGGGGTGTGCAGGAGGCAGCTGATCGATGCTTCTCTCTCATCAATGTTTCTAGCTCTCTATCCCTCTCCTTTCCTCTCTGTAAAAAATCAATAAAATATATTTTTTTAAAAATAAAAATTAAGAAAAGAAAAGGGGCAAAGGGGAAGGGGGAAAAT
>NW_005871238.1:576367-577519 GCF_000147115.1 Myotis lucifugus | reverse complement strand
TAACAGAAGGTAATGCTGTACTGAGTACTTCTGTGCTAGGAAATTGGCTAAGCACTGTACTAGTATATGTGATAGGAGCTATTATTGGTCCATTTCACAGAGGAGAAAAGTGAGATGCAGAGGTAAAGTAACTTACCTAAGGCCAGGTAGGAGCAGACGGTGACGCTCTGTATTGATCAGGATGTGTTATGTTGCAACATCAAACAACTCCAAAACGTCAGTATGTTAACAAAACAAAGACTCATTTCTTTCTCAAAGGACATGTTCCTCACGGGTTGGCAGCGGGTCTCCGCTTCCCTCAGTCCCTCGGGATCCCGGGCAGAGAGGGACCCACCATCATGGAGCTGCACCGCCTGGAATAATGAGCTCCTGTTGCTATGGCGAAGAGCCGGCAGGTCTCGCACTAGCGATTACATGCTTTGGTTTGGAAGTAACACGTTACTTCTCTTTATAGTACATTGGCCCAGGTTGGTCAGGTAGGCCTTGCCAGGGGACTCGGAGAGGGAGAACCCAGTATTAGTAAGTCCTGGCCAAGCCTATCGGTGTGGCTATACCGCTTCATCAAGCAGGCGGCTCCTGGGTTAAACTGCCTTGATGCATTGCATTTATGGGTTTATTCCTCCTCCTCCCCCTTTTTTTCTCTCTCCCTCCATCCCTGCATTCCTCTAGCACATACAGAGCAGCTATATGTCACTCTGTTGGACGAGGAGGATACTAAAATAAATGACGCATGCTCTCCGCCTTTAAATGCCCTTATTTTAAGAAGAAAGTGCTAATGCTAATGTGTCATACACAAACCCCTGTGATGCAATCAGACAAGTGTAAGTGAGGTAAGCAGGATTCAGCCCACCTGTCCTGGAACTTAGGCAAGGTTTCCCGGAAGGGGATGGCCTTTGAGTGAGGGAAGTAAAATGTGGAAATGAAAGGGTGAAAGGGCCTGGGCATTCCAGGCTGAGGGAAGAGCTTGGCCAAAAGCACAGAGGGGCAGGGGAGGGCAAGGGTTACTCCAAACAAGGCACGATTCCATCAACTGTGCTGAAATGTCGGGAGGTGAAAGGGAAGGCAGAATGAGGGGATCCTTTGGGAATTCATGTTTCTTGCGGGACCTTGAACTTTCACACTTTGGTGCAAAAGTGCAGACAGGAGCAGGTT